>NW_024429188.1:85852245-86035261 GCF_017639785.1 Mesocricetus auratus | reverse complement strand
ACTAAACTCACTTGGTAGGCCCACAAATAGAATAAGCCTGTTTATGCACACTATTGAAATGATCACTAAGTCTCCAGTGAGCCTAGACCCCATTAAGTCCCTCAAGGAAGAATTCAAAATATTTATAACTGATTGTATTCAAGATAGAAGAGCATGCTTGACTTTCACCTAAGGATTTCATGTTCTGATGCCCAATAATGCCCAATAATTGTCTCCAATTGCGAGGCAGTAAGAGAGCATTCTGCCTTCTGTATAAAATCCAGGTTTGTCTCTTAAACAGAGGAGCCTTTCAGGTCTCCAACTAACACCTTTTCGAGAACAGATTTGAGAGCACACAGGCCCAAGTAATCCACTATTTCCACAGATTGCTCTGTCAACCATCCCACTTTTTCATTTCTGTTTCTATAGTATTAGACAGGGTCTTATGTAGCAAAGATGTCCTTAAGCCTCCTGATTATTTTGCCCCTAATTCCCTGTTACTGGAATCAGAGATATTTCACCAAGTCCATGTATGAAATCTCAACATTATTGCTTGCTTCTTTTAGTGATGTCCATTTCCTATTCAATAAGGTGACTAATAGATGAAAAAACCCTCTGGTCTGTGTGTTTGTCTATATTGCCACTACCTGCTTAGTCTTCTTCCCAGTCCATCACTACAACCACCCAATTAACTGTTATATATTTACAAACAGAGTCTCTGCGTATACCTGCCTCTCATTTCATATTTTCATCCCCCAAATAATTGACTATCATACTCCATTAAGCCCATGAATTCAAGATTGGAAATTTTTAGTAGCATCTATGAAAACTGCAGTTTTCTGTATGCCTCTCCTAAGGAATGTACATGGTTCACTTTCCATTCTTTCCTACCCCAATACTAAGATTGAACTTAGGACACGGTGCATGCTTAGCAAGTACCCTACCTCTCAGTTACATCCCTAGAGTGCAACTCCATTCTATTTATCTGCTACAACTAATATGATACAAGTGGCAACAATAGATTGAACTGTCAATTTGAACATCATAATACTGGTCCTTGAGAACAGGTGACAGAATGCTTTCATGACTAGGAATTTTTATCAGAAAGGGAAGAAGAAGTTTCTGGGTCCACTTTGCATACTTTAGACAGTTTAGTCGGATAAATGTTCATATTCAATGAATACTTGGTTGACATTTGACATTCCTAGAGTTTCTTGCTACCAACATAGTAAATACACATAATCTAATACTATATTTTGAAGTGTGATCTCATATATAATCCAGAATGGACTCAATATCTTCTCCTCAGTCCCTCTTTCTTTCTAAATTTCAAAGAAAAGGGATTGCAATCCACAGTGTACATAGTGCTCAACATGCTGCCATTAGATATTTGCATTCTCTTCCTCCTGCTCTTGCTCCTCCTCATCCTCCTCCTCCTTCTCCTTCTTCTTCTTGCTCTTCGACTTATGCTACTATCATTATTAATACTATTTTGGTATACTGAAAACAAGGTTTTCAAAGTAGCCATGTTATTCCTAAAACTCATTTTATAAACAAGATAGGCCACAATCATTTAAATATGCCTGCCTCATCCTCCAAAATAGTGAGACTAATGATGTCTGTCAACATGCACACATATATTTTACGTATTTTTACTAATTTTCAGTGTATGTGTTTTGCCAGAATGTACATAGGTGTAGCAAATGAGTTGGTTAGGATCCAGAAATATAGAAGAGATAATCATATAGCCTACAATGGAGCTATAGACAAGTTTTAACCATATGGATGTTGAGAAAAAACTTGGGTTACCTAGCAAGAGCAGCCTGTTCTTAAAACCACTGAGGAATCTCTTCAGAATTCTATTATTTGGTCAAAACTCAAAATTTTAACCCAAAATCTCAACCTACAACTACAGAGATTTTTAGATTGAGGCATGATGCCTTTTGGCTTCCTTTTGAATTTCTCACAGTGCCAGGTGTATCTTTAAATTTCAATTATGACAGTTATTTACCAGGCAGTGATGCATATGCTTTTAATCAGGAGACAGAGGAAGGCAGAACTTTCTGAGTTTGTGGCTAACCTGCTCTGTAGAATGAGTTCCAGTTCAGCCAGAACTCTTTTGCTTATACACTCTATTTGAAAACAACAACAACTGTTGCATGGTTAGGGTGTTGTTGCAGTCCTGTAATCCTAAAACTTCACAGTCAGGGAGAGGTGTAACTCCAATGTAGATACTTAACCTTTGAACAATTGAGATCCATAAACTAAGGTGGACTCACCTCTGGCAGACAAAGCAAAGGTGTGTCTGATGATACTGCTGGGATACCCCCACTCACACTCAGGGAAGAGATGAGATTTGGCACCTGTTGCAGGCTCTCCTTCAGCTTGCCCACTCTGGGATCTCCTGATCTGGGTATTGCAGGCAGGTCTCCTCTACTGCGAGGACCAAGCAACTTTGTATTTTTGCTGTGCTTGTCCTGCCCCCAACTAGCAGGACAAGGAGTGTATCAAAACTGCCTGCACACACCATGAGTACTGAACCATCAGAATGATAAACATGTCTGAACCAATGGGAATAGAACCTTGGACTGAAAACCACCAGGAGAGAAAGAGATGCCCTCTGGACCCACTTCAAATAGGGATAGGAAGATGATATTATAACTACATATTCAACAACAGAAAAATGACTGCAAAAGAATATAGGGACTTTACCCCAGAAAGTATCCCTACACAGATAAAGAAGATAATAACCTTAACAACATCTTCAAGAAGATTAAAGAGACCCTAAAAGAGGAAATGAGTAAATAATTTAAAGAAATGGAAAACAACCCCAAAATTGCAAGAAACAATCAAACAGTGCACGGTTTGAAAGCTCAAGTAGAGGCAATAAAAAAGCACAGACTTAGGGAATGATGGAATGAGAAAAGTTGGGTAAGTCTTCTGGAACTACAGATGCAAGCATAACTAACCGAATTCAAGAGATAGAAAAGAGACACACAGATATTGAAGATTCCTTAGAAGAAATATATTCATCAACAAAAGAATATCTTAAATCCAACAAATCTCAAACACAAAATATACAGGAAATATGGGATACCATGAAAAGGCAAACCTAAGAATAATAGGTATAGAAGAAGGTGAAGAAACCCAAATCAAATATGTACTAAACATAATCAACAAACTAATAGAAGAAAACTTAACAAATTTAAAAGAAGACATAAGGATGAAAGTACAAGAAGGCTATAGAATACCATATAGAGTGAACTGCAAAATTTCCCTCAGCAATAGTAATTTCAAACATACAGAATAAAGTAAGAATATTAAGAACAACTTCGAAAAAAAGCCAAGCATAAAGGCAAACCTATCAGGATTATACCTTATTGTACATAAAAGCAATGAAAAATAGAAACCACTGCATAGATATTTTTAAAATAATTAGGGACCATGGATGGCAGCCCAGACTCCTATACATATGAAAGCTTTCAATTATTATTGATGGAGAAAAGAAGATATTCCACAACAAAACCAGATATAAGCAATACATATCTACTAATCCAGTCCTACAGAAAGTACGGGAAGGAAAACTCCAACCTATGGAAGCTAACTACACTCAGAAAAACAAAGGTGATAGGTAACTTCCCCTTACCAAAAGCCAAAAAGAAAAGCTAGTCTCCATTACACCAAAAGTTCAATTAAAATTGGGGTACAGAACTAAATAGAGAATTCTCAATAGAGGAATCTAAAGTTTGAAAGACCCACAAGAAAGTGGGCAACATCCTTAGCCATCATGAAAATGCAAACGAAAACAACACTGAGATACCATCTTTCTCATGTCAGAATGGATAAAATCAAAAACACCAATGACAGTTTATGCTGGAGAGGATGTGAAGAAAGGCGAACACTCCACCACTGATGGTCTGAGTGCCACATTGCATGGCCAATTTAGAAATCAGTATGGAGATCCCACGGGAAAATGGGAATCAGTCTAGCACAAGATCCGGCAATTCCACTAGTAGGCATATACCCAAAGATGCACATTCATACAAACAGAACTCTTGCTCACTATGTTCATAACAGAATTATTTGTAATATCTATATCCAGGAAGAAACCTAAATTCCCCTCTACTGAAGAATTGATATAGAAAACATGGTTCATTTAAACAATGGGGCAGGAAAAAAATGGGGCTCACATGAGGAGGGGGTAAATGGAAATCGGATTGGCATGTAAAACAAGATTTTTCTAATTTATTTTTAAAAAATTAGACAAAAAAGAAATCACAAACCTGGGAACTACACAGATACATTCTGTAAAAATATAAAATGAATCACAACAGTAATAAAAGTACAGGGAACACTATAATCCCTCAATATATATCCAAAGGTGAATACTTAATGTCATCATATTTATGTTCTGATGACTCCATCATTAATGATCATGAAACACATAATCTCACCATGAATACTTTGCTGAATAAAGGCAAAAAACTGCTGTGAGATGTCTATATATACACTGAATGTCTTCAGACTTGAGTATGTCTCTACTATCATCAGGGTTCCTGATTCATGGAAGAGTCTACGAGACTTTCTACAGGACACAGAAAAAATGAATGACAGACTGCCAATGAAGATGGACAGTTTGAAATGTTCTGCTTTGCTAAGAAGACTTTCACACACACTGTGGACTATGGGATGAAGATGGATGCCCCAACATTATAGAGGAACTTCAGGTGACTGTCCAGGTAGCAAGATGTTTCTGTCAATTCTAGTGTTTATATATTATAGTTCTGTGGTCTTTGATAGAGTTAAAGACAGATAGTTATAATCATAATTTAACTTAGTTATGATAAAAGATAAGCTACATATAAGGCTTTAGACTCAGAAAGACAGGATAGATGATACTTTTTTAAACCTTACTAAATGTTAACGAACAATATATTATAACTATATTCTTGCTTGATAGCTGTTCAGTTATATATAATTTGACTATGTTAAAGTTAAGACCTTTCCTTTTACTAAGACAGAAAAAAAAGGAGATGATGGGAGGTGCCATACTGTAAATCTATCTCTAATTGGTTATTGAATAAAGAACTGTTAGCCAATAGGGAAGTAAGATAGGTGGGACTAGGATTTGAGGAGGACTCTCGGAAGGAGAAACACGGGGAGTCATGATGTAGCCACCATAGGGGTAAGAAATCCGGACCATTTCTCTGGAAAGAGAAATATTAGATGGGTTAAATACTTAAGTCAGAGATAGCTCATAAGAAAGAAGCAAATGGACAACAGCAGCTTAATTAATATAGCCTTCTGTGTGTTTATTTGGGACAGATGCAACAGTGGAACAAGGCTGGCAGGAAGGCTTTAACCAACATTTTCCCAATCTGTGGGTTGCCATTTTGTCTTGCTGACTGTGTCATTTGCTTTATAAAAGCTACTCAGTTTCAGAAGGTCCCATTTATTAATTGTAGATCTCATGGTTTGTGCTACTGGTCTTATGTTCATGAAGTTGTCTCCTGTACCAATTCGTTCAAGTGTACCTTCCAATTTCTGGAAATAATAGGTTCAGTGTGGCTGGATTTATGTTGAGGTCTTTGATCCATTTGGATTTAACTTTTGTGCATTGCCATAGATATGGATCTATCTGCAGTCTTCTACATGCCAATATCCAGTTATGCCAGCACCATTTGCTGAAGATGCTACCTTTTTCCATTGTATAATTTTAGCATTTTGTCGAAAATCAGCTGTTCATAGGTTTGCGGATTAATCTCAGAGTGTACAATTCGATTCAACTGGTCTAACTGGCTATTTTTGTGCCAATAATAAGCTGTTTTCAGGATTACTGCTTTATAATATATCTTGAAGTCAGGGATGTTGATGCTCCAGATATTGCTTTGTTGAGTAAGGTTGTTTTGGCTATCCTGGGTCTTTTGTTTTGCCATGTGAAGTTGAGAATTGTTTTTGCAAGGTCTCTGAAGACTTGTGCTGGAATTTTGTTGGGGATTGCATTGAGTCTGTAGATTGCTTTTGGTTGGATTGCCATTTTTACTACATTGATCCTACTTATACAAGAGCATGGGAAATCTTTCCATTTTCTGGTGTCTTCTTTAATTTCTTTCTTTAAATTCTCAAATTCTTGTGATACAGGTCTTTCAATTGTTTGGTTAGCGTTACCCCAAGGTATTTTATTTTATGTGTGGCAATTGTAAAGGGTGATTATTCTCTGATTTCTTTCTAAGCCCTCTTATTATCGGTATATAGTACCACTACAGATTTTCTTGTGTCCATCTTGTATAATGCCATTTTGCTGAAGATGTTAATCAGCTGTAAGCGTTCCCTGGTAGAATGCTTTTGGTCACTTATGTAAACTATCATATGATCTGCAAATAGTGAAAGTTTTACATCTTTCTTTCAAATTTGTATCCTGTTGACCTCCTTTTGTTGTCTAATTGCTGTAGCTAGAACTTCGAGTACAATATTGAAGACGTATGGGGGAGGAGATAGCCATGTCTTGTTCCTGATTTTAGCGGAATCACCTTGGGTTTGTGTCCATTTAGTTTGATGTTGCTGTTGGTTTTCGGTATTTAGCTTTTGTTATGATTAGGAAAGTTTCTGTTATCACAAATCACTCTAAGAAGTTTACCATGAAGGGGTGTTGGATATTGTCAAACAATTTTTCAGCATCGAGTGAGATGATCAAGTGAATTTTGTTTTTCAGCTTGTTTATATGATGGATTACATTGATAGATTTTTGTATGTTGAACCATCCATGCATCCCTGGAATGAAGACTTCTCAATCATGGTGGATGAGTTTTCTGATGTGTTCTTGGATCTTATTGGACAGTATTTTATTGAGTATTTTTAGAATCTATACTCATTAGGGATGTTGGTCAGAAGTTCTCTTTCTTAGTTGTGTCTTTATGTGGCTTGGGTATCGAGGTTATTTAAGCCTCATAGAAAGAGTTTGGCAAAGACCCTTCTGCTTCTGTTGCATGAATTTTTTGAGATTGGTATAAGCTTTTCTTTGAATTTCTGGTAGAATTCTTCACTGAAGCCATCTGGCACTGGGCTTTTTTTTTGGTTGGGAGACTTTTGATGACTGCTTCTATTTCCTCAGGTGTTATAGGTCTACTCAAATTTCTTATCTGTTCTTGATTTAATTTTGGCAGGTGATATCTATCCACAAAGTCTTCCATTATGTTTAAATTTTTGAATTTTGTGGAGTACAGGTTTTCAAAGTATGACCTGATGATTTTTTGGATTTCTTCAGTGTTCGTTGTTATGTCCCCCTTTTTATTTCTGATTTTGTTAAGTTGCATGTTCACATTCTGATGTGTGGTGAGTTTGGATAATGGTTTGTCTATCTTGTTGATTTTTTCAAAGAACCAACTCTTTGTTATATTGATTCATTGTTTTGTTTTACTGTTTTGTTTATTGATTTCAGTCCTCAATTTGGATTTTTCCTGGAGTCTACTCCTCCTGGGTGAGTTTGCTTCTTTGTGTTCTAGAGCTTTCAGCTGTGCTGTTATTTCTCTAGTGTGACTATTCTCCAGATTCTTCAGGTGGGCACTTAGTGCTAAGAATTTTCCTCTTAGCTCTGCTTTCAAAGTGTCCCATAAGTTTGGGTATGCTTTGTCATCATTCTCTTTGAATTCTAGGAAGTCTTTAATTTCTTTTTTTATTTCTTCATTGACCAGGAGTACTGCAGTAGCACATTATTTCAATTTCCATGAGTTATTAGGGTTCCTGTAGTTTTTGTTGTTGTTCAACTCTAACGTTAAAGCATAGTGGTTTGATAAGATACATGGAGTTATTCCAAGTTTTGTACCTGTTGAGGTTTGCTATGTTTCCAAGTATGTGGTCAATTTTTGAGAAATTTCCATACAGCACTGAGAAGGAGGAATATTCTTTTGTGTTTGCATTGAATGTTCTATAGATTTCTGTCTAACCTAATTGGGTCATAACTTCTATTAGTTTCCTTGTTTCTTGGTTAAGTTTCTGTCTTGTAGACCTGTCTTGTGGAACAGTAGGGTGAAATCCCCCACTATAAGTGTTTGAGGTTTTATGTATGGTTTGAGTAATGAAAATTCCCATTCATGAAATGTGTTAGGTGTTAGGCCTCTCTCAGTTGTTAAGTCAGAACTGGGATATTGTTGGACATAGCTTTACTGGGCAAAGCCATGGTGGTTATTTTTGTTGGGGGTTCCTGTTTCAGTCTGCCTCTCATGGGAGAGCAATGCAAGGCACATATTTGTTAGAGGGAGAAAATGTCATTTCTTCCACTTTGGAGAGCAAATATATGAACAACTATTCTGCATGTATGGACAGTGTCCATAGCCCTTGAGTGAACTTCAAGGGAATAAAAGTACCAGGTCAAGACAAAATGTTATCAAATCTCCTTATCCATGAGAGGTACCATCAAGAATGATTACCATGATTTAAGATGGAGGTATGGCCACACCAAAATAGCTAGAAGTATTACTTTCCTGTTCTTTGAATGAAGGAAAGCCTATGGATGTTAAGGTATTCAGAGTAATGTCAAAGTTTCCTTCTTCTCTCAAGGTCGAGCTGGGCCATTCTAGGTCATGAGTTTTCTGTCCTAGGCAATGAAGACCTGATGTTGAGCTCCCGAGGCTTGCTTTAGCTAGAATTATAAGTTTCACTCTGTTTCTCATAGTTGGAGGAAACAAGAGACACACATTTTAAGAGGAAGAACATATCAAAGCATTAACCTGGGAGTGAAGATATGTAAATGTCCACCCTGAAGGTTTGGTTAGTGTTATAGGCCCATGAAGGAAAATCAAAGGCATCTCAAACCAGGGGGAGAATCAAAAAGTTCCACAGTCCCCTCTACAGGTGAGGAGCCAGCCAGAAATCCACCCTTATTTATGGATGATGCTAAGGTTCCTTCAATATATTTGGAAGTAATATGAGTATCTTCTTAGGATGAAGGAAGGTCTACATGCATAGAAAACTTCAAGCTACATCAGTATCCTGTATTATGTGTCATGACTCCTTCAACTCTTAAGGCTGGGCAAGAATTGTGTGGTTCATAGATTCTCTGGCTGAATATATTGTCATCTCGGGGTGAGGGACTGAGGCTTCCTAACACTGTGGTTGCCTGTTTCAGTCTGTTTCTCACAGAGGAGTAATGAAATGGGCCTCCTTTTGAAAGAGGGAGAAAATGTCAGGTCTTCCACCAGGGATGGCATATGTGTGAATGTCCACTCTGGGGGTATGAGTGGTGTTTTAAGCCCTTAAGTGAACTTCAATTGCTAAGAATAGGGGACAAAGGAAAATTGGTCCATAGTCCCTGTGCATAGGAAGCATCAGTTAGAACTTCTCCAATCACTATGGATGATGGAAAGGCCATTCATGCAGCACTGGAAGTAACCTGGGAATGTGCTGAGAATGAAGAATTGTGTAGACACTCAGATGTCCACATGGTAATATCAAAGTCCCATTAATAACTTTTGTTAGTATTTATAACTGGATCAGTTATTAAGGAAGCTCAAGGGGTTTCTGGATCATATGTTTGCAACTCTAGGCCATTGCTATTTGGTTGTATTCTACTGAGTCTTGCTTTTGCAGTGGATTCCTGTGTCCATCTGCTTTTTCTGCAGGTGGAAGACATGGGACCCCTTTTGTAAGAGGGATAATGCTGAATGTGGATGTCATTGAGGAAGTCTAAGTAATCTATTGAGCCTTGGATACACGATCATTATTTATCCCAGGTATACAAATGCATTTTGGACTAATGAGAGATGCATTCTCACCCTGAACTCTTGGGGGAGGCTCTTGCCCCTGCCCTGGATGAAATGAAAGACCATGGACACCCCCTGGAGGGCCCCACCCTCCCTGGGGAAATGAAGGCATATTGGGGAGGTTGGTGGGATTGCACTGGAAGAGGAGAGGGAAAGGAGGAGGGACCTGGAACTGACATGTGAAGCAACCTTGTTTCTAATTTAAATTAAAAAATAAAAAAAATTAAGAAAAGAAAAAAGAAAAATATGGCCAAGGGCATTTGATGGTTCTGTGTTAGGTTGTATTCTGCAGGCATGTCTTCATAGAGAAAGCAGCCCACATTCTCATCATGGCTGAACTCCACAGTGCAGGGCAGCTAAATACCCAGGCATTGGATTTCATTTCAGCTCATGCTTTAGAGGTCTCTGAAACCTCAAGCTGGAAGACAATGGTGGGCTTTATATCCACACTTGGTGCCTGAATTATACTCCTTCCTGGCTTCTGCTCACTGATAACAGGAGACACCTTCTGAGCACCTGAAGCAATCGTCGGATCCTGTCAGATGTGTACTTCAGGTGTATTCCAGAAGCAGCCGCCAATATTGTTACCAAGGACAACTTGGTAGACAGTGAAACATGTGTGGCATTTACACAGGATCTAGGGAAAGGCAGTATTGAAGTTCAAGCCTTTAATAGCCCTGTAAATTAGTTGAATGGTGAATCCCTGAACTCCAGGACACTATACCCAGTTTCTGTAGTGGTTTGCTTTCTGTCCAATAAGTTTGATACTGGATTCCATTGAGTTTCTGGTCCCAAGCACATCTCAACAAGTTTCCTTTGGAGGAAACTGTCTGGACTGAGCAGAGAATATGATCAAGGATTTAGAGCAAAGGAGAAAACACAAATGAATGTTTGCTTACAAAAGATGTAAAAGGGAAAGAAGATCATTTCCCACCAATCTCAGTGTGAGGGGATTTGAGGGTTAATTCACTTGGCCAAAGCAATTGTTGCTCCTGCAGAGGACCATTTCATAAGTTCATCTCTCAGTATATATGGGTGACTACTCCAACAACTCTAACTGGAGATCCATATGATTGAAGTCCTCAGCCCTCATCTTGTCTCAATTCATGCATCCATTTCTGTTAACCAAAGACAATAATGTGAATAAAAATTTGACAGTTTGTGGATTCCATGGTGTTTCAGTTTGAAGAAGCCCATATTAGTCCATCTGGTTATGCTCAGATTTGGAAATTTGGGCAGATTCCTCAGGGCCACACCTGTCCCACGATCTTTCACTCCTCTTTCTTGGCACTTACTGTTTGGAGAGCAGATAACATCCCCTCATGCTCTTGTAGAAAATGAGATGTGCATGCCAAAGGGAAGAAGACAATGCATCTGGCAGAGTCTGTTGGTAGTCTAGTCTTTGCAAAAGACTACATGTGTTTTGAGATAGTAGAAGGAAATTTATTCCTTGAGAATCCATACTTACACCACCTGAACCATGGGTCTGTCTTTACATATTGGGAAATTGATTCTTCCCTCCACACTGTTGTCAGAAATGCATTCAATCTTGGAATCTGTTCAATGGCTGGGTCTTTGCCTCTCCTCATTTGTCTTCTTCTGTCTGACTCTTTTTGTTCTCCTTTGACAACTCTTTCCATATTACTGGATTCATAGATATAAAAGTTAATACCAAGTAAGCTCCCTGTTGATTTAGGCACCACAGTTGGAAGACAACATGTCCATGTGTGTGTTGTAGCCAGGTTATGGTCACATCACACCCATTTTGATTTCCTTCGTTTCTCTTGCTATGCTTCTAAGTTGCTTTTTGTGAGACTGATATTATGTACTTCTAACACTTCCAGTTAAACTAAAATCAGAAAATCAGGTAATTTTTGTTCTAAAAAAAGCAAATGAAAGCATAGCATTATTGCTTTGTGATAGAAAATTCCCAGCTCATATTTACTGACTCTTTCCACGTGAATGCTCTTGAGTTGGAAACTTCCTAATTACAGATGAGCCCCTCTTCCTAGATGAAAAAACTTCTAGCCATTCGTTTAGTAATTTGTAGATGTAAATCCTGTACATCTTTCTGTGTGTCCCTCAACATTTGTTTCTATCTGTGTCTGCCTCTTTCTCATTTTCTGTGTGTCACTATGGTTCTTTCTTCTTGGTTTCTCTCTTAGTGTCACACAGTGCCTATGTCAGTCTCTCTGAGTCTCTCTCTATCTCTGTCTCTCTATCTCTGTCTATGTGTATCTCTCTCTCTAGCAATCTATTTATGTCCCATCTCCCATGTGCATTTCTTTTTAGAATTAATTTATCTGCTTGCCTGTTTCCTTGTCACACACTCATTTGTCTCTATTTATCTCTATGTATGTCTCTCTCATTCTCTCCATGTCTGTCTCATTTTCTGGGTCACTGTATGTCTTCCTCTCTTTCCTTTTCTTTCTCTCTTGATCACACTTTCTCTTTTGCTTTCGGTATATGGGTGTGTCTCCCTCTGTGTCCCTGTCTATTCTCTTTATATTTGAGTATCTCTCCTACACATTTTTGTATGCACATTTGTCTGCATTTGTTTCTATGTACTTCTGACACTTTGTTCTCTTAAATGACCATGGTTTTCTCTGGTATGAGAACACTCTTGTAGTTCAAGATCTGTGACTCATCCTGTGAGGGACCTGAATGCTTTGGCACTCTATCATGTTGTGCAGAGAACAACTTACCTGAAATAATACCTACATCCATGGACACACTTGGAATGATGCACTATAAGATTAGAGCTCATATTTTCTGCCTCACGGCTTACACTTCTTCCAGAAGAGGCTGCCACGACTCAGGACCACAAGCTAGAGCACTTTTCCTACAAAAAAGGTCCTTGCAGTGATAGTCTAGCTTCATTTCAAATGACCCATTTGAGAGGAGGGGTAACAGCCACCCTGACCCTAAACCCACACAGAGAAGATTTACATAGTTATCCAACTGATATGGGTGCTTAACTGAGGAACTAAATTTTCAGGCATCAAACCATTTGATTGTCTTTTCATGTATGGAAGGAGGAGCAGCTTCAGAGCAAGATTTTCAGGAGATATAGGCTGGGAATAACTGAGTATATTGATTCAATGAAGTTATTTTCCTGTACTCTAGGCTTAGTCAGCTCCTCCAAACATCATGTCCTGGAGAGAGATGACAGAGGTGGTGAGCATATTACAGGTTACCTTTTGAAGAGGAGCCATCATCAAAAACCTTTTTCTTCTGTAAGTGTTGAATATGTTCTCATATAATGGAAATGTATGGGTGTGTATGCTCTGGGTATAGCCTTGTGATTGAAAATTCCTGTCCTTCAATTCAAAACCCCAAATAATCTACTAAACATGGAGGGTCCTAAGAGAGACTTGCATGAATTGTCCCACGAAGGGGATAATGGCATGATTTTCTGAAATAATGAACAGTATTAGTGGAGTATGATGGAGGTAGAGAAAGAAGAGTGGAAAATTGGAGTTGTGAGTAGAACATGAGTTTTTAGGAAGGCTAAGGTGGAGAGGCACAGAGAAGGAAAGCAAAGAAAATGATACCTTAATAACAGGAGCCATTATGGACTTAACTAGGCACATAGGTAATCTCCAGGAATTCACAAGGAAGCCCCCATCTATGAATCTAGGCATTATTGGAGAGGCTACCTTAAATACTGTTCCCCTATAATGATATTAATGACACCCTTAAATGTCATCATAAATCTTTCACCCAGTAGTTGATGGAAGTAGAAGCAGACATTCAGAATTAAGCACTGAGATTATCTCTGGAATCCAGGTTTGGAGAGGAAGGAGTTATGAGCAAAATAGTCAAGACTGTGCTGGGGAAAACCACAGAAACAGATGACCTAGGCAAATTCAAGATCAAGTGTCCATCTCTAACAGCTGGTGAACCAACATAAAACCAAACCAGGCCCAAATTATCATAGTGTCTGATTAATGACTTGGGAAGTCTATAGGGTCTCTTGCAGTGGATCCAGTATTTACCCATACTACAGGAATGGGCTTTGGGAGTCCATTCCCTATGGCCAGATACTCTCTCAGCCTAGATCCTCAGGGCAAAGAGGGAGATATTGCTTAAAATGATGGGACAGACTTTTATGACTCACATGAGAGGCCTCAACCTCCCTGAGGAGTTGTTGGAGGGGTTTGGTAGATGATGGTGAGAGGAATGGCAGGACAGAAGGGAGGGAGAGGCAACAGGTATTGATATGCAATATAAGATTGTTTTTATTTTCAATAAAATATTTTTAAAGTAGAAATTCCTGTGTCATTTCCTTGGAAGACTGAGCATGAATAGAAGAAAATGCTGGGATGGTTTCTTATGTGGACTGATCCAGGCTATAGTAGAGAAGAGTAAGAACTTTTCTTCAAAGCAGGAGGAGATTTTTAAGCAGATTGAATAAGTAAAGTCTTGGGCCTAGGAAGAAGCAGGTAGCTCTACTAGGATCACCGCTTAAAGGGACAGAGCAGAATTCAGCTGGAACAGCTCTCTCCAAGAGTGGAGCAAGATTGATATATCCTTCAAGGAGACCATGACACACTTTTTCCCCAGCTTCAGCTAACTTCCGGAAATTCCAGGACACATTTCTTTCCAGGGCTGAATTGTCCCAATACTGTTCCAATATCCACAGACCAGTCCTGCGTTGCCTGGCTTTTCAAAAACAGGGGCGTGCTCTTGGACACCAGATCGACAGCTGGGACTGATCCAGACCCCCTGAGTGTGAGAGTCAGTGAGGAGGCCTGGGCAACCTATAGGGCTCTGGGCAGTGAATCAGTGTTTATCCCTGGCATACAAACGGACTTCGTGTGTCCATAACACAAAGACAGATGCTCTCTCAGCCTGGTCTCTTAGGGGAGAGCCTGGACCCTGCCTTGAGTAAAATGACAGACTCTAGGTATCCCCTTTGTGGAAGGAAGTAGAGATAGGGTGGGAGAATGGGAGAATTCTGTAGGGGGTGTGGGAGGAGGGGAGGAAGAGGCAACTGGGATTGATATGTGAAGCAAGCTATTTAAAATTAAAATAATAAAAATTAGGTTATATTTTTTTCAGAGATGAGAAGTCCTGTTGCAGTTCCAGATTCTAGAACTCTACTATGTAGCCTGGATTCCCCATAAGTTTGTCTTGCTAAGCTGACAATTGCACCTGGTGTTCAAAAGACCAGTGTACCATGGAGACTTTCTGTAGTGAGCTTTAAACATAGAGATCATATTCTGTTTTGACACAATGCTCTTAATCAAAAGAGTTATCCAGAAGCCCAAGTATGGAGCCAAAAAGCAAACGTAGAAAATTAACAGTTTCCTCTTCACTATGTACATGTTGTTTTGTTTTAGTTTTCACAACTGGGGCTGTATACTTGAAGGATTTTGAAGCCTCAATGGTACTTCCAACATGGAATCTGGTGCTATCTAACACATATTATGACATGGAAGTAGCGGTGCATGGCCAATTACTCCTATGGGTCCAAACACAAGTTTTCAATCACATTCCTCACTCAGAGGTGACATACCTTGTACACTGTCATTTTCCTCAAAATTATTAGGCAGACACAGATCAGTGGGACTCTAGGAGACCAAGAATGCAGGTTGTGGGATTCATAGAGTACACTGATGATCACACTATTTTTTCCATTGACTTTCTCTTGGAATTCTCATGTTTTAAGGTTGTATACATCTGGAATCTCAGTGGAAACTGCAAAATTATTGCGGTCCTTGCTGAGAATTTCATTACTTAAACGTATTTCAAATGACAAAACATCTAATACAGAAGTACAGCTGACTCTGAGACCACAAATGCAGACTCAGACAAGTATACACAATAAAACATTCGATTATGAACAGATTCCACAAAAACCCAGGTATAAGCAGTATTTATGTACAAATCGAGGTGACAGAAAGTGATTGAAGGAAAACTCCTACCTAAGGAAATTCATGAAAACAATGAATAATATAGGGAATAAGTAATCACAGAAAAATAAAGGAAAATTAGGGAAACACACACACAAATACCACTACCAACAAAGTAATAACAACAAAATTTAGGAATTAATCATGTTTGGTTATTGATATCTCTAATTAACTGTGGTCAGAATTTCCCAGTGAAAAATCAGAGAACAGGTGAAGTGAGGTTATGTCATTCTGCTGCAGTCAAAACCCCATATTAACAAAATTGTTGGGATTACCTCACAGTAAAGTGTTAGAAAAAGATAGCCCAAAAATGGATATGAGAAGTAAGCTTCTTTCCAGTGCCATATTTGGAGCCTCCAAAGCCTGGGCACTTCCCAATTGGCAATTCATCGTGGAAGCCCATCCAGAGTCTGCATGCACCTCCACCCACTGGAAGAGGTAGATGTGAGACTGTTTCCTGCCCTCCTTCCCCTGCCCTCCAGAGGCCTGGGGACTGCACATGGGTGAACCCTTCACAGCAGAACTGTCCATCCAGAATCTGTGGAAGTCGAGGTGTTAGTGCTGCCTCACACCATGGGAAGAAGAGAGCCATCAGAGAATTGGACCTGCTTGCAATCCCCGGAAGAGAACCTTGAACCTATACCCATCATGAGAAGTAGAGATAGTATAATAACACAGTCAACAACAGAAAGACCAATATGATGCCACCAGGGCCTAGGGACTCCACTCAAGCAATAAATGAACATCCCAACTCAGATTTAACAGAAGAGGACTACTGTAAATCAACTTTATGAAGATGATAGAGACCCTCAAAGAATTTTTGAGAAAATCCCTTAAAGAAACAGAAGAAAAAATGAACAAAAATTCAAGAAGTGGAAGATAATACAATCCAAAAATTGCAAAAAATAAACAAATCTCTTAAAGAAAACAAGGAAAGTTAAGAAAAAACAAAGAAACAAGTAAAGGAAACAATTCAAAGAATGCATGGCTTGAAGGGTGAAATAGAGACAATTTAAAAAAACTCAGTCTGAGGAAATTCTGGAAATAGAAAAATCTGGGTAAAAAATCAGGAACTACAAATGTAAGCATAACCAACAGAAGATAAGTGATGGAAGAGAGAATCTCAGGCATTGGAGATGCTCTAGAAGAAACAGATTCAAAAACTAAAAAAAATCTTAAGTCCAACATAGACCTAAGACTAAATATCCGAGATTAATGGTACACTGGGAAAAGGCCAAACCTAAGAATAATTGGTGTATAGCCTAAATTCTGGTGGCCTGAGCAGAAGCAGCAGAGAAATGAGGACTGAACACAGCGCATCTGAAGACCAGTACGACAGGAATCATCTCACCTAAAGACTGCCAGCTTCCAAGTACCATTATCCACCCATGGGAAAGGTGAGTAGAGGGGCTAGCCTACTCAGTGTTTGCTAAGGTCCAGATACTAGAATGGCCTCCATCCATGCAAGACGAAAGCCACCAGGGTTTTGGAACTGCTCCCACCCACTGGAAAGGAACCATGGTCACAGGAAGAAATGATGGGGAGGAGACATTATAAAAACAAACCCACCCACAGAAAACCCAATATGACACCGCCGGGAACTAGAGACCAGAGAAGCACATTGCGGAGAAAAGCAGATGACAATGACATTAATAACAACTTCATGAGCCCATTTCCAAACTACCTGGGCTCTGCCACTGAGGCTTCCGTCCCAGCAGAGGCGCCAGAGATGTAGTTTCCTGCTCTACCCCCAGAACTAGGACTAGAACAGCTGCCTGTGCTTGGGGTCAACTGCTGTGTCTTCCATTCCTGTGGCAGGAAAAACCGCACCATAGTCTCCTGCTTCACCCATGGGTCCAGGTAAACCACGGCCCATTTCTGGCTGCCTGCCATTGCTTAGGGGCTGCCACGGAAGCTTCCATCCCAGAAGCAGGAGGGAAGACACCCCAGCAGACTAATATCTGGCTCTACCCATGTGGCCAGGCTGGATGCCTATGCTTGGAATCTACCACTGTGTCTTACATCCCAGTGTTGGGAAACACGACATGCTACTCTCCTGCTTCACCCACGGGATCAGGTAAACCAGGTCCCATTTCAGGACCACCTGCCTGGAACAGGACTGTGACACTGAGGCTTCCATCCCAGCAGTGAAGGTAGGAGTCAAGGTAGCAGAGTTTCCTTCTCCACCCACAGAACTAGGACTAGACACACTGCAGGTGCTTGGGGACTGCCACTGCAGCTTACATCCCAGAGGCAGGAGCAAACTCACCCCAGTACCCTAATCTCCTAATCCACCCATGTGACTAAGATTATCAGGGCATTTCTCCAGGCCACACTCCTGTGCCTTGCTTATACCACTGAGGCTCCCATTCATCCTAAAGGGATCCAAAGCACCCCAGCATGCTAGTCCATTTCTTCACCCATGAGAACAGGAACTGGAGAGTTACCACGACTGTGAACTTGCCTACACCCACCGGAAGGGAACCCCAGTCCCACACCAACCAGGAGAGGAAGAGGTACCCTCTGAAACCCGCTGCAAGAATGGATGGGAAGGAGACAATTTAAAAACACAATGAGCAATAGAAAAACCAGTATGACACCACCAGAGTCCAGAGACCCTACACCAACAGGACAGAAACACCCCAATGCAAATGAACCAGTAGACAATGACATAAAAAACAACATCATGGAAATGATAGAGGCCCTCAAAGAGGATATGAGAAAATCCCTTAAAGAGATGGAGGAAAAAACAAACCAAAAAAATCCAAGAAATGGAGCAAAAGACAAAAATTGCAAGAAACAATTCAAAATGTTCAAGGGGTGAAATCTGAAATAGATACAAAAAAACCCAAACTCTGAAGGAATGCTGGAAGTAGAAAAAGTGGTAAAACATTCAGGAATTACAGATGCAAGCATAACTAACAGAATACAAGAGATGGAAGAGAGAATCTCAGGTGTTGAAAACACAGGAGGAGAATTAGAAATAAAATTATGGCAAAGTTCATACTTTTCATACTTTGAATACCTGTACTCGACAAAATTTGACAATCTAAAATAAATGTTAAATTTTGTGTATAGATATTACTTGTCAAAATTAAATCAAGAACAGATAAGCAATTTAAATATGTCTATAACAAGTAAAGAAATAGAAGTAGCCATCAAAAATCTCCCAATTAAAAAAAGCCCAGGTCCAGAATTCTACCAGAAATTCAAAGAACAGCTTATACCAAATCTTCTCAAAGTATTCCATGCAATAGAAGCAGAAGGGTCTTTGCCAAACTCTTTCTAGGAGTTTGATATACAATCCACATAATGATACAACTAAGGAAGAGAACATCAGACCAATATCTCTCATGAACATTAATGCAAAAATACATATTAAAATACTGGCACATCAGATCCAAGAACACATCAGAAAATTCAGCCACCGTGATCAAGTAGTCTTCACCCAGGCATGCAGGGTTGGTTCAACATATGAAAATTCATCAATTTAATTCAACATATAAACATGCTGCAAAACAAATATCACATGATCATCTCACTGAATGCTGAAAAATTTTTGACAAAATCCATGTAATCGTCATGGTAAAGGTCTTGGGGAGATCTGGGATAACAGGAACTTACCTTAAAATAAGAAAAGCTATATACAGCAAACCAACATCCAACATCAAACTAAATGGACAGAAACTCAATGTGATTTCTCTAAGATCAGGAACAACACATGGTTTTCCACCTTCTCCATAACTCTACAATATTGTACGTGAAGTTCTACCTAGAGCAATAAGACAACTGAAGGAGATCAAGGGGATACTGTTACGAGAAGCTTTTTCCTTGCTAGCCACTTTGGTTTATCCCCTGCCAGTCGCCTGGGCTCTGCCGCGCCAGCCTGGTTCTAGATCCGCATGAGTCCCAAATAAACACCCAAGACACTGTATTAATTATGAAGCTGTTGGCCTTGCTTGTCTCTTACTGGCTACCTCTGCCATAAGTAATTACCCCATAATTGTTAATCCAAGTATGTCTCTTACCAGAGAATAATTCCGGGCTCCTACCCCATGCGTTACATCTCGAACTCCTGTCTTTCTCCTTCCCAGAATCCTCCTCGACTCCTAGTCCCTCCTATCTAGGTTTTCTATTGGCCAGACAGTACTTTATTGACAAATGCACAGGCAAATAACAGGACTTCCCCAACATCTCCTCTTTTCTGTTTAAACAAAAGAAAGGTCTTAATTTTAACATAGTCAAATTGTATATGACAGAACAGTTATCAAGTAAGAACATAGTTACAATATTTTAGCAAGATTTAAAGAAAATATCATCCATCCCATCCTTGTGAGTCCAAAGTCCTATATGTAGCTTATCTTTTATCATAACTAAGGAAAACTATAATTATAAATATCTGTCTTCAACTCCATTAAAGACCACAGAAGGATAATATATAAACACTAAGATTGACAGAGACATCTTACTGCCTGGACAGTAACCCGAAGTTCCTCTGTAATGTTGGGGCATCCATCTTCAGCCCATAGGCCACAATGTGTCTGGAACACTTCTCAGCAAAGCAGGAAATTTCAAACTGTCCATCTGCGTTGGCAGTCTGTCAGTCATTTTTCTTTGTCCTGCAGAAAGTCTCATAGACTCTTCATCAAGCAGGAACCCTGTAAGACTGAGTTCAGTAGTCACTTTCCTGTGGGTCCTGCATGTCCAGATGATACAACAACAGTCAAACAATCTAGGCACGAGCAGTTTCTTGCCCAAATGGCTAATCTTGCCATGTTGAAAGCAAACTTTATAACGAGTTTCTTCAATGCCCATCTTCCTCTCAGACATAATTGGTGCTGCCAGGAGCAGACATTTCTCATTGTCAAGACAAACCCTAAACCATTTTAAATGCCATGTTCTGAAGGTCTTTGAGAGGTTTGAAGACTGTCTATCTCAAATACTGAGGACAGTAGCCCATTGGAAGCCTGAGAACGTGTCTATGGTATGGTGTACATATTTCAAACTGCCAAATTCTGGGAAGTGAAATACATCCATTTGCAAAAGTTCATTTCTGTGAATACCCTTAGGATTACAACCTGCTGGTAATGGAGTTTGATTGTACAATGAGCAACTGGGAAAATTTATTACTATTTCTTTGGCTTGTTGCCAGGAGATAGAAAAATCCTTCTTTAAACCTTCCCATTTAAATGAAAACAAAGATTTATAAACAAGATGGGAATTGGGACATTGCTCATTCCAAACTGCTTCCTGCTGGAAGGGGGCGCTGTTCATACCATGGGGATCATGACAAAACTCAGAAACCTGTATAAGTCCTTATTTTCAGGGTCTGTAAAGCTCCATCATCTTAGCTGTTTCAGTTGTTGGAACACCTGGTCCACTGCTTCCGGGGGTCTTGGTTCGTCAAACCACAGAAGCCTGGAAGGAATCCTCAGCTTTTCATTTTCTGAAGAAACATAAGCAAAATCTCCTTTTCTAAGTAACATATCCTTATACTTAAATTTTGAAGTCAAGGCATTTTCAAAAGATAGAAGTTGAATTAATTCAGCAGCATTTATAAGCAAGTGTACTTTATCAGTCATTCCTTCCTTAGCAATGAAAAAACTGAAAAACACAATAGCGTACAGTATCCAGACTCTCTGTGTATTTTCCATCTTTACGTGGCTTATTTATTTATCTATTATTACTTTATTTATTTTACTTTTATTTATTTTTTTTCTGAGACAGGGTTTCTCTTTGGAAATCTGCCTGTCTCTGCCTCTGAAGTAAATCCTACCGGTGTGCACCACCACAACGCCGGCTTTTGTATTTATATACCACTTTGCCGTTTCATTTTCTCTCTCAATCTCACGTATATTTTTAAACACACTGTAAACCTTTAGAGGCTTTCCTTTATCCAAGTCTGACTTTACAGTAAATCTTTATGTTTTTCTGGCCACGTGTCTTATCTGTAAAACCGCGGCTGTTTTAAACTGCCGTTTCAAGATGGCGGGCGTAAGCATGATTCCAGCTTACCGCCTCAGTCCATGCTGACATCCAGCAAAAGCTGCCACTTCCAGCTGTACATACATACCTTTCAATCATTAGCAGAGTCTCTTAAAAGAACCTTGCTGGTTTTTTTTTTTTTTTTCGTTTTATGCCGAGTCAGGAAGACTCCGGTAAGCGAGCCACGTGAATCTCGGCTTGTAGAGAGCAAAACAGAGCACACCTAAGAAAAATGCTGCTACCAAAATCTGTGCCTCTCTCTGTTCTTCTGTTACTAAAATTCCTTTAAATCTTTTGTTGTTTTGCATGGAAATTTAATCCCGCTCCTGACATCTATTATGTTAAGAGAAGCTTTTTCTTTGCTAGCTGTTTTGGTTTATCCCCCGCCAGCCGCCTGGGCTGTGCTGCATTGTAGTCCCCAAATAAACACACAGAAGGCTATATTAATTATGAAGCAGTTGGCCTTGCTTGTTTCTTACTGGCTAGCTCTGAATTAAGTAATTACCCCATAATTGTTAATCTAAGTATGTTTCTTACCGGAGAATAGTTCCGGGCTTCCTACCCCCATGGCGTCACATGTTGACTCTCTGTGTTTCTCCTTCCCAGAGTCCTCCTGGACTCCTAGTCCCACCTATCTAGATTCCCTATTGGCCAGACAGTGCTTTATTGGCATAAGACTTCCCCAACACCTTCCAATATAAAAACAAAAACACTGATAAGGGACGAAAAGAATCAATATCATTAACAATAGCCTCAAAAAGTCTTGGAATAAATCTAACCAAGCAAAAGAAGAATGTGTACAATGTAAACTTAAAGACCGTGATGAAAAAAATGAAGAAGATAACCAAATATGGGAAATGAAATGAAATGAAAATATAAAAGATACAGGATAGCCAAACTGATGCTAAACAAGAACAACAAAAGCAAATCACTGACAGAATCATCATGCCAGATCACAAGTTATGCCACAATCAATAGTAAGGAAAACAGCATGTTATTGACATAAAAGCAGACTCGTTCATGAATAGAATAGAATTGAGAACCCACATAGAAACCCACACTCTTACACCAAACTGGATTTTGATAATGAGGCCAACAAAAACAATGGAGAAAAGATGGCAACTAAAACAAATAGTGCTGGTCAAACTAGATGGCTACATATGGAAGAATGAAGCTTGATTCTTATTTTCCACCCTGAAAAAAAAACACAATTCAAAACATATCAAGGATCTCAACATTGGACCTGACACTTGCATCTTATAAAGGAGAACATATTTGAAGTTATTGGCATAGGAAAGTACTATCTGAACAGGAACCACATAGTGCAGGCATAAAGACCAAAAATAGGACCTCATGAAAAAGGTTTCTGTACAGCAAAGGACACCATCATTCAACTGAAGAGGTAGCCTACATAATCAAAAAAATCTCTATCAGAAATACCTATGGCAGTAGGTTCATATCTAAACAATACAAAGAACTAGAAAGAAATAATTAAACAACATGAAAAGAAATAACACAATTTAAAATAGGCATGGAACCAAAAACAGATGAAATGCAGATGGCTAAGAAACATTTGTAAAAATATTCAATATCTTTAACCCTAGGTAAATACACATGAAAATTTCTTTGAGATTTCATTTCACCACAGGCAGGAGTAAGGTTTTTAAAAAAGCAAATGAAGACAAATGCTGGCATGGATGTGGGGAAGTGGGAACATATGTTCACTGCTGGTGGGAGTAAAACTAGTGCAGCCACTATGGTAATCAGTATAAATACTCTTCAAAATACATATAAATAGATAATACTACATGATCCAGTTGTACCACTCTTCTCCTGAGATACCTGCCTATTTATGGTCACTACTGCTCTACTCTTAAGAGCATGAAATGGAAACAGCCTAGATGTTCATCAGCTGATGAATGGATAATAAAATATGGTATATTTGCATGTTGGAATATTATTCAGCCATTGAGTAATTTCAAAAATTAAATTGTGAATTATACAGGTGCATTTATGGAACTAGAAACAATCATTCCATTCCAAGTGAGGTAACCCAGACCACAATTATAAATGCAAAATATTTTCTGTTTTTGCAAATACTAGCTTTGGATTTTCAGATATTTATGTTTTATTTGGAATGCTCACAGAGATAAGAAATCTATTAAGGTACCAGGGGTCTTTAAAAGGAAGGGAGACATAAGGCACTAGTATAATAAGTTAGAGGGGAACAATGGAATCAGAAATATTAAACTAGGATGGGGAAAGCAGAGGGCAGGGTAGAGCAGGGAGTGTAGAAAACAATAAATAATACTGGAAAAAATCAGAAAAATTCATATGGTTCAGGAGTGGAAGCACATGCCTTTGATCCCAGCACTTAGGAAGCAGAGGCAGGTTAAAGGCCAGTCTGCTGTGGTTTATATATAGCAAGTTACAGGACAGCTAGAGTTACATTGTGAGACTTTTTCTCAAAAAACAAAACAAAGAAGAAAAAGTCATATGAAACATACTACTGCATAAGTCTATATATGCATATGTGTATATGTATATAAATGAATTTACACATGTAGATGAGAGAGAGAGAGAGTTAAATTAGAGCTACCCTATAACAGCAAAACAATTTCCCTACTAGATAATAGAAACCAGCAAATAAGTTTAGTTCTAAGATTGAGTTGCTTCTTTTGAATTTTTGGCCACAAACATTGCAGGTTATTGTCATTGCTCTTGGTTATCAACCAGAACTTAATGGCAGAACTCTATTGTTTAAGATAGCAATTGAGCTATTGACCATAGATAAATCAAGCTGGTACTGATCTGGAAGATTCATGCCTTCTGGCTAGCTTTCCCAAGGCTGGAAGTTGCTATATATACGACAAAAGACGAAAAGCCATTGTCGTCTTATCCATATCTGAACACTGTGAGCCATAATAATAACAGGGCTGGCAAGACATGCCTACTGATACAATAGTGGCACAAATATCATTGAAGTAACTAACCACATTCTCATTAAATTTTAGTCCTCCTCCACAAGATGAAACTCATGCCTAGCACAACTGTTAGTTAAAGAAACTATGACAAGAAAAATTGTAGACTCTGGAGGAGAAATTACTACTATTATTTTGTTAAATTGACTTATGTAAACTAATCCTTCATGATAAATTCTGATACCTACAGATTATGTATCTCCCAACTGTCATCTGAAAAGCTTCTTTCTTTAGCAGATGATGATAAATACAGAGACTCACAATTAGACAGTGTGAAGAGAAAAAGAATGCTCAGCCCTCTTTGGGGGAAGAGTCAGTTTTCTGTAAGAGATAAGCGATGATAAGTTAACCATGCTCCAGTGAAAAACTACACATACAAGAAACTGGATGGCAAAGATTGATTTTGATGTGTGTCTTGGTTCCTGTCCTATTGCTATAAAGAGGCATCATGACCAAGTCAACTTTTACTAAAAAAGCATTTAATTGGGGGTTCAGTTCATTTACAGTTATAAAGGGTTAGTCTGTGATCATTATAGTAGGAGCAGACAAAGCATGGTACTGGAGCAATAGCTGAAAGTTTTACATCCTAATCTACTGGCAGAGAGAGAGGTGTGGAGTGAGTGAAGGAGAGAGAGAGAGAAGGAGCGAGAGAGAGGGAGATGGAGAGAGAGAGAAAGAGAGAGAGAGAGAGAGAGAGAGAGAGAGAGAGAGAGAGAGAGAGAGAGAGAGAAAGGGAGATTAAGAGGAAGAGGGAGACTAGGCCTGACATTGACTATTGAAACCTCCAAGATTGACCTTAGTGATAAACCTACAACAAGGCTACACCTACCAATCCTTCCTAAACAGTTCCACTAACACCTTGTATTCAAATTTAATTAGCCTATGGTGGTCATCCTCATTCAAACCAATGCATTCCATTCCCTTGTCTCTAAATTCAGAACAATGTGTCCAATGCTGAAAAATTCTTGATTACTGGGGCTGTAACACAAACATCTCCTTGAATTACATTATCATAAGATTTCAGCTGTTGTTTAGGTCCAGAAAATTGCTCATTCCTTTTCCTTTCACAGATTTCCATATTAGCTGGTCAGGACCTTGCCCTGAGGTTACCACTCCCTTTATTCTGTTTAGCAACAAGCATTTCTTTAGATTTTTATCTGGTTGAGCACTGGACTTGACTCCAGCATTACATTTCTTGGATATCTTTTTCTCCTCATACTGTACATTTTGTATTTATCTTTGTTCTACTTGCTTTTTATTGTAGATCTGCATAAGAAAGATCACTAATACCACGTAACAGTCAATAACAGGATCTTTTGACCTCTCCTCTGCCAATGGAGTTTATCCAACACTATTTAATTTGTCTTCTGACAGATTTTTAGGACAAGGGCAAAAATCAGCCATATTCTTTGTCAAAATATCACAAAACTTATCTGTAGGCCACTTACTAATATTCTCCTCTGAAACCTCTGTAGCTGAGCCTGCATAGAACGAATCGCCCTCAAGACTTCTGTCTTCTATGCTTTTACTAAGATGGCCCATTACGCCCTACATAAAGTTTTCAATTACTTTTCTGGCCCAAAGTCCCAGAGTATTCCACATACCTCCAAAAAGCAGCTTAATTAGTCCTGGCACAGCAATACCTCACTCTTGGTGATAACTTCTCTCTTGGTTAATTTTCTTTTGCTATGAAGAGACATTATGACCAAGGCAATTCTTACAAAAGGAACACATTTAATTGGAGCCTTGATTCTAGTTTAGAGGGTTAGTCCATGATCATCATAAGAAGACGCAAACAGGCACAGTGCTGGAGCAATAGGTGGGAGTTTCAAATCCTGATCCACAGGTAACAGGAAGCTGGCACATCAAGACAGATACACAGAGAGAATGGGCCTGGTATGGTCCTTTGAAGCCTCAATTCCCACCTCCATTGACACACCTTCTCCAACAAGACCACACCTCCTAATCCTTCCCAAACAATTCCATTAACTGAAGATCAAGCATTCAAACATATGAGACCATGGGATCATTCTCCTTCAAACCACCACAATGGATTTAAGAAAATGGAGACAAAGTAGGGAAAGTAGGGAAGAAGGTAAATCTAGAAAGAATTGAGGGAGGAGATGAGAGTATAGGAGGGTACTTGGGAAGATTTGGAGGGAGGAAACGGAAGGAAAAAAATGATATAGTTATATTATAATCTTAAAAATTAAAAAATGAAAAAGCTTAAAGATAGTGTGAATTCTTGCATAATTAAAAAGAAAAAAGGCAAGAATTTTGTGTCTGTATAGACTTCTGGCATATATATTGTTCTGAGTAATTTTAGGGACTCATATTTTACTTAGTTTTATTTAGTTAACTACAAATTAAGAAATATATAACATTTGCCAAGTAGTGACTTATATTTGGAAAGTCATTTTCAGAACTTTGATAAAACTCCTAACTCTCATGGCAGCATCAAATCCCAGAAAAATCTAAATGAGTTGAGAGTTGTATGTCAGTCTCTCTGAAAGGCAAATAAAAAAAGTTTTAAGCTATACTCAGTGGAGATTTTAAGGAGTATTTTAAAATTAATAAGAAGGTTGATTAAAATTTGAAAGTCAAATAAGACCTAGATATTATACAATAAAGGACTCAAAAGTCTAATTCTAGCTTGTAACATCCCAAGAAAGTCTCAGAGTAATCATTATATAAACATATTAACTGCAAGTAAAATTTCTATTCACTAATAATTGGAAATAGTAGCTGAAGAGATGGGTTGATGGATAAATATTCTTGCTCCTCCACAGAACCCTAGATCAGTTTCCAGAACCCACATGGCAGCTCACAGCTGTATCGTCATTCCAGTCCCAGGGCATCTAATGCTCTCTCCTTGCCTTCTTAGGATCCTCCACTCATGTGGTTCACATAAAGTCACACAAATTTATACAAACATACACATAAAAGTAATCAACATAACAAATTTTTCTTAAAAATTCCTGAACAAGGGGAGCTCATGGACCCCAGACTGATAGCTGGGAAACCAGCATAGGATCCACCCAGACCCCCTGAATGTGGGTGTCAGTTATAAGGCCTGGGCAATCAATGGACCCTCTGGTAGTGGATCAGTGTTTATCCCTAGAATACAAATGGACTTTGGGAGCCTAGACACATGGGAGAGGTTCTAGGCCCTGCTCCAAATGATATGACAGACTTTGAAGATCCCCCATGAAAGGTCTCACCCTCCCTGGGGAACAGAATGGGGATAAGATAGGGAGTTGATGGGGGACAGGGGAGGAGGGGGAGGGAGAGGGAACTGTGATTGTTTCTAATTTAAATAAAAAGATAAAGTCAAAACTAATTTATACAAAATTATTATTAAAGCATTCCCATTGTTGATACCAGATTGTTCTATGTAAAAATCCAACTTGCATTTTGCAACACTGTTTTAAGATAATTCTTTTTGTTTTATTTTACTTTTTTATACACATTTGCCAGTAGGGGAATAGGAGGAAAAGAAAACACACATTATATGGCTTTGCTAAATTTAAGATTATAACAGTAAATTCATACTGTAAGAAGTAAAAGTTATCACTGTGTTTATTCACAGCTTTTCTTTCTCATGCCTATGCCTACAACAGAAACCTGAGTCTTAGCATCTTCCTTTTCCTTACACCAAAAGGCACTTCAACCATGCTAAATACGTATTAGACTTCATTTATTTTGGATTGCACTTTTGTTTATTTCAGAGCTTTTGCATTAAAGAGTACATGTAAAAGTCAGAAGACAACCTGCAAGCGTCGGTTTTCTTCCATTCGTGGGTCCAAGAGATTGACCTGAGCTTCTCAGGCCCAACGGCAAGCACCCTTACCCACTGAGTGATATCACCAGCTCATATTTTCGTTGCTTTTTAAAATAGAGACTCCAGAAAAACGAAAATAAAAGATTTATATCTACTATTATAGTTGGAGTTGAGAAGTAATAGTTATAAATAGCTGAAATTTGTTTCAGGCGCATAATACTGATCACACACAAACTTTAAGATACATTTTTGGAGAGTATCTGTTCACCTCATAAGACTCAAAAATGTAAGTAAAAATGGATACTTTAAAAGTTACTATAGACTGAATCGGCCATTTTCCATATGAACTGTAATATGATTTGCCTGTGTGACTTCAAATGATTTTTGGTAATATGGCTTCAACTCAAGAATAATTCTTTTCATTTGATCATATTAGCTATATCATGTAATGAGATTCATTACCTATCAGAGATTCAGTAGAATATAAGAAATTCTTATTTCTTTCTGCTGATAAATATAACAGAACATTTGGTACTAAAAGTCACTGTTTAATTATAGAGGCAAAGCAGAAAAGTGGGAGGCACATTGTGAAGAGAAACAATAAGTTTTCTCTGGTTGTTAGAGTAAATCCAAATAATACAACACCTCCTGATACTGAAAAATTATAAACTGACTCAGAAAGTCTGATCTTTAGTTACAGTTTTTAGTAAATTACTAAATGTGTTCATTAACTTATGTATTCTACTAACTTTTCAATGCCTTATTAGCATGTGTTAATTATACATAACACTGGGGTTCATCACCTTGTACTTAAGGATATCATATTGTGACCAGTAAGATGACTCAGCAAGTAAAGACACCTGCCATGAAGACCATAGTGTGGTTACCAAGACACACATCATGGAAGGAGGGAACTGTCTCTCATTAGTTGTCCTCCTTTCTCCATATATATAAAGACATGTGTTTGTCTGGGGGCAGGCATACACATGAACAATAAATAAAATGTCTAAACAAAAGGATATCATAGTAGAGATAAATATGTAAGTGAAATAAATATGTCCATGAATTTGTAATTCTAGTTAATAAAGGCATAAATAAATATACCAGTCATTTATAAGTGATTAAAAATAAAACAGATAAAACATCTGTGTTAATGACTTTCCTGTTTGCTGTGATAAAATATGTTACAATGGCAACTTAGGGAAGAAAAGGCTTATAGTATTGGCTGACAGTTCCAGTGGAATACAGTCTGTTACAGCAGGGACGCTATAGTGCCAGGAGCAAGAGGCAGCTGGTCACGTTAACTCTGCCATCATAATGGAGTGTGGTAAATACTGGTATAGGCTCATTTCTCCTTTCAGTTCTATACAGAAGCCCAGCCTATGGAAAAATGCTACCCACAGTTATACTGTGTCTTCCCATGTCAGTTCACCTAACCTAGAAATCTCTCACAAACATGCCCAGAAATTTGTCTACCAGAGGATTCTAGAATCTGTCAGTTGACAATCAATGTAAACCATTGTTTAGTATAGAGAAAATTAGGAATCATTTTGGAGTAGGTTATCATTGTAGGTTTCAGTTAGAATAGTATTGGAGCCTTAGTGTTCAAACTGGGCCTGAATGGAATAAAGAAATTTCAGGTGATCAAAGTTCATTACAGAGGCAATACCACATATTTTCAAGGCAAGAGCAGCCAAGCAGGTTTCTGGAACATCAAGAACAATGTATCAAAAATGGTGTTAAATGATTGGGAAGCATTACATAAGTCAACAAAACAGGGCAATCAACTAGTCTCACAGGCCAGCAGAAGAACATGGTCTTTGACACTGAGTGAAGTGGAGAATGATGTGGAGAGTTTTCCAGAAAGGACACAACATAATACCACCTATATTTTAACAGAGTGAATCTAACTAACCCATAATATACAATAGTACAGAAAGTGGCAGTCAAGATGAACGCTTTAAAGCAAGAACTGAACAAGTATGACACCAATGGACATGATAAAGTGGATGGAGAAAGCTTGAACCCTATACAAAGAGCTTCAGGTTGAGAAAAGCTTGGAGAAGGAGAGATGGTCTTCTTCAGTGCCAAACACACCGGTTGATTCGCTAGTGTCAAATGGTCTACACTGAAAACACATATATGTGCTGGGCATGGTGCCACACACCTTCAGTCTCAGCACTCACTAGGATGAGGCAGGCAAATCTCTGTGAGTTTGAAGCCAGACTGGTCTACATAATGAGACAAAATATGTTTCCTTTGCTACATCATGAATAGTTGTATTAGACATAGAGCCATATATGTATTCCAGAGCCATGTAAATATACATTAACAAATCAACATTCATATCTACATTCACAAGGCTATCTCTACACACACCAAAATGCATGTACGTGCATGCGTACACACACACACACACACACACACACACACACCCCTCAAGAACTAGCACATAGATATGAACTAGGGTATACAATTTCATTGAAAGATTTAATAACTCATCTTACATAGTATTGCACTTTAAAAAACATAACAATAATTTCCAATTATCATAACCAGTGACAACTTAATTTTAAAAATAGATACCAAAAGAATTGCGCAGATTGCCATCCTTCCATAGTGTGGCTAGCAAGAAACTCTGATTAGCAAGTCCTTACCATAGTCTTCTAAGCATATTTCCTAAGCACCAGGGAGAAGACATTCTCTGAGACATAAGAAACATGTGATTTTAGGTATATATCTAAGTCGCTAATATCTGTACATAACTTGACAGCTAATTCTGAAATCAGCTCAAGTTGCTAAAGTGCACCATGCTACCATTCATAGTTCTATGATTGGTGTATGATATCATGATCTCATTTTATCATCTGTGTTTGGAAGTGGGGTATATTATTGTTTTGCTTAATTTTTTCTTCAGTGACTAATGCATTTCATTCTTTATTTAGATGTTGGAGTTCTTGCACTAAGTTTTTACAAGCTGCTGAACACTGACATACTATTTCTCCCACAGAACTATAACCACACATTTCCAGATAGTATAAATATATACTTGAACGAACATTAACACACATCACCATTTTATCGATTACATAATGTATTGCTTGATCTTTTTGTGTCACAATTGCCTACTTTTTGTAATTTTGCCCTTAGAAACTAGGTTTATCTTGGACTGACTAATGCCTTCTGCCAGTTTCTTCTCAGACTATAGCTTTTTCTTGGAAATACATCTTCCTGAAGTCTATCTCTGGTCTCATGAGATATCATTTCTTCCAAAGTATGCACTTCCTTACTTCATATGTCCTACTTTGATTGATCCATCTACTCTCAGTGGTGTAAATGTCCTTCTGCAGCTGTTGAGCATTTATTATAGCTCCATTCTAGGACAAGCATGATTGTTGCAATGCAAGAAGTTGCCACCAGGTGGGAGACTGTCAAAATGCTGTTGGGATTGTCAAGTGGGAAGTGTGTTTTCAAACACAGGCTCTGTTAGTATAATTGTTAATGTACAATTATCTTAATTCACTGAAGGAAAGAACCTTAACATAGTGAGTCAATGGGTTGGAAAGCCATAATATTAATCTCTAAAAATAGATGAGATGAAAAATGAAATTAATGATTTCTAAAAAGTTTACCCATATGGTAATTAATACACAAAATGTCATTGCTTAAGATAATAAGATAATGAAATTACAGTTTCAATATTGATTAGTATAGTATTACATTTAAGGCTTTAAAAAGACTTAATTCTGTTTAAAGGCCTGAACATTGTGACTGTAGAAGGAATTGAAGGAGAAATTGATCAGTTTAATAATTTTTAGTAAGTTAGAGATTTGTCAGTGAAAAATGTTGAGCCTTCATACACCTACTGAAGTGACATAGTACATTAGTGCATCTGTTTTAAAACTGTTGCTGTCTGACAAAAAACATATTCAGCCCCACCCTTTCTTATTCATGCTTGAATTTAGTATAATGTATTTTAAAAGTTTTCTTTAAAAGACAACTTGTCTGTTCTAAACTCAATGTAATCCAAAACATGAACACAAGTGAAAACAAAGAAATTGTAGGGTTGGAGAGATGACTCAGTCGTTTAAAGGCTAGGCTTACAACCAAAAATATAGGAAATTGTAAAGTATGGGAGTAGACCAAAAGCCACGCCTTCATAGCAAAAATCCTGTACCTCATATAGTACATACTATGCACACCACATATACTATATACAGTACATACTATACATATCTTACAAAGTATATTCAGTACAACACTCTACATATCACATATAGTATAGACAATACATATTTTGAATCTAGTAAGGGTACCTGTGTCAATTTCTACACTAAACTTTCATAAATTTTGGAAGGGGACATTTTTAGTTAAATAGACATACATATTTTTCTTAAAGTCACTAGGAACCAAATAAATTATCATGCACACTTCAAAGAATGCATATGTCCATTTTGAAGATGGTGAATTTAGAGAAGAGATTTGTGCTGGCAGAACTTGGTTTCAACTTGCTGTTTTTATTCTACCTATATAACTTTAGGGAAGACATAAGCTGCATAAGCTGCATTTTTTTGTTATTTATAAAATGAAGTTGATAAAATGTTTATCTCTTGGTATTCAAGAATTAAATTAGATACTGTGTGTAAGTATGAAAGGGAAGATCAATCATAGAGGACATGTCTGGCATGTGGGAAGCTCTGGGTTTAATCACAAACACTGACAAAAGTAATATAATAATATAAATATGGCTATTACTAATATTAAAATTATTAACAATTGTATTGCAATAGTGTCACATAATTAACACATAATACTTTTTGTCCATTTTTAGCAGAATTCCTCCTACTAACATCCCCAAAAATCCAGAGTTTGTATGAAATTTCAAACTGTGATTGAAAAAGAAATAGGAGCTGGAGAGATGGTTCAGTGGTTAATAGCATAGTCTTCTCTCCCAGAAGACCTAGGTTCAATTCTCAGCACCTACATGTCAATTTACAAATGTCTGTAACTCCCGTAGAAGGGCATCTGAAACACTCTTCTGACCTCTGCAAGCACTGCATGGCCATATGTATAAAATAGGAGAAAGAGGAGTAGGAGAGAAGAAAGTGAAAATGCCTACTGTATGATACATAGATTTGATTGGTTCTTTTTATGATACATAGATTTGATTGGTCCTCAAAAGAATCCGGGAGCTTTCATCCTGTGACTGATGGAAGCAGAGGCAAACACACAATTAATCACTGAACTGAACCCAAGGAACCCAGTGACAGAGAGAGAGGAGTGATGAGCAAATTGGCAAAGAATGGGCTGGCAAAACCAGCAGAGACAGCTGATCTGAACAGGGGAGAGCTCTTGGACCCCAGACCGACAGCGGGGAGGCCAGCATGGGACTGATCTGGACCCCCCCAAATGTGAGTGTCAGCGAGAAGGCCTGGGCAACCTATGGGGCCCTGAGCTGTGGATCAGTGTCTATCCCTGGTATACAAACAGTCTTCGTGTGCCTATAGCACAAAGAGGGATGCTCTCTCAGCCTGGACTCTTAGGGGAGTGCCTGGACCCTACCCAGAGTAAAATGACAGACTCTAGATATCCCCTATGTGGAAGGATTTGGCAATAGGGTGGGAGGGTGGGGGGGAGGGGAGTGCGGGAGGAGGGGAGGGAGAGGGAACTGGGATTGACATGTAAAACAAGCTATTTAAAATTAAAATAAAAATGATAAAAAAAATATTAAAAAAAAAGATAACCACCTGGGAAGATGTCCTGGGATTCTTTCCCAAACTAGCTATGCTTAAGGATAAATGGTCCTTGAAGAGAGTATTTTCTTTACAATTTGATTTTCTAGCTTATGTGCCTCACTCACTTGTGTATCGCTTGGTTGGTACATCTCAGAGAAATGAATACACACTTTGTTACTTTATCTCATTCATCATCTATATGTTATGCTTCATATATATATATATAATGTATAAAATGAAGAACTAAAGAACAAACTAAAACAAGGATTATCTTAGGATGAAGAACATTTATGGATACCTAGACTATTAGTCTTCAGGTCCATTTTTTGATAATTGACTTAAATATGTTCTTATGTGTTAACAAAAGGAAGTCCATTGATTTGTGATATTTTTGTATTAGTAAGAACTGTGCTTAAATAATTTAGCCATCTTTGCCAACAGTTCGGTGTAGACCCAAGCTTCTATCCTGCCCAGTCATCAGTCCTTTAGTCCCAAATAAAATACAGAGGTTTACATAAATTTTAAACTGCTTGGTGTTATTGCTCGGATATATTCTATCAAGCTCTTACAACTTAAATTAACCCATAATTCTTGTCTATGTTTAGCCTTTTATCATTAAGGCATTCTTATCTTGCTTCCTCTGCATCTGACTGCAACTCACTCTCTGCCTTCCTCTTCCCAGAATTCTCTTAGTCTACTAGCCCCACCTATACTTCCTCCCTGGCCAATCAGTGTTTTATTAAAACAATACTACTGACAAATCTTTACAGTGTACAAGATCATTATTCCATATCACTTAGGAAAGATTGGTAAGTTTTCATGAGAAATTCTTAAAGCACATTGTTTTCTGTTTAACCCTAGGTCGTAAAATGATTTGTCTGAGAAGAAAGCATGACAATTATATTGGAGAAAAATGGAACAAATCAATTTGGATCCTCCAACACTTTAAGCAATTGATAATGCCTGCTTAGAATGCCATAGTGGTGGGTGGGGGAATATTAGAGATTCTAGGGGCATGGCATATTTTTAGCCTTGAGAAAAGTTCTAGACCCCCAAATAAAGGCCTGCCTTTCCTGCACTGTAAACATGACCTGCTATTCATGACTAATGAAACCATGGACCCTAGAAGAAAACCTGCTACTTTTCTAGACTAGCATAGTGTAAAACCATATTCTAAAAGCCTATACTTATGTCCACGAATAAGCTCTTATCCGTCATCAAAGATACTACTCTTTGCAGTAGATGGAGGCTATTACAGAATTCACAACTACTCATGATGCAGAGAACAACTGACTGTGGGCTACCCATCCTCAATTGACAGATCTACGACATCCCCTACAACTAAAGCTCAGGGAACAACACAAAAGAAGGAAACAAACAGTTGTAAAAGTCAGAGGGCTGGAATGTGTGCTGTGAAATGGTGTCTTCTAGACAAGTGAACCCATGAAATCACCGCACTATGGTTGCTTAAAGAAGATCTGTGCAATGACAGCACCAGTTGACTATCCAAAGTGGATGTGGGACATTTCACAGTGCTCTAACCCTCTGAAAATTAATGGTTATTGAAAAAAAGGGAACTCAGTCATCTCCAGGGATGAGTTCCCTGTTAGGTTACCTAATTCCAAGTCATCAACCCTAAATACACATGCATATGAGTAACACTAAAGAGACTCAACCAGTTGTGCATGTGTGTACATGTGTGTGCACCGAACGGATGTGTGTGGTAATAATTAGAGAAAAAGAAAATTATCTAAATATAATATCATACGTGACATCCTGAAAAACTAAAAATTTTATCTTACCGAGTATAGAGAATGAAAATTCTTTATTTCCCCACTCTTTCACTTCATAAGCCAAAACCAAAACCCCAGGCTAAATTTAACATTGTTTTCTAGCCGTAGAGACTGGTTTGTGCTCTTACATTGAAAATGCATTACAAATTCTAAGCAATTCAGTTACAAAGAAAGGGTGGAACACATATATCCTCTCACGTTGAAGATCGCCTTAGTACCTTTATCCTGATCTGTTCTGAGAAAGTGTAAATATACTTGTCATTGCCATCATGATGGAGAATACTTCAGACTACTTTATCTGTAAAAATGGTGGAAAGCCACATTACAGTAAAATGGTTTCAGTGTCTGCCTGCTGCAACTTCCATTACAGTTTGTGTAGACCGGAGGAAAATTATTTTTAAACATCTGGTCCACTTGTTTCAAAGCCTTTGGTCTTCTTTTTTTCTAATGAATTATAACTTGACCCCCAGAGATGGAATCTGCCCTCATTCTGGGGACAACAAGCTAAGAAAATTCTGCTGACATCCTTTGGTTCTACTTATAATTTTGAGATCTGAAGTAAAGTAGCAAAATAAATTGGTTCCCAAAAGAACAATAGCAAGTACATACTAAAAGACCCCTTGCTGCTTGCCATTCCAATCAAATTCCAACCAAGTCTGCAATAAAGATGACTGATTTGTATTCCATCGTATCATCGTGCTTTATTCTCCCTCCTCACTCAGACCATCTGGTAGGTTTCTGCAGACGATGCTCTGCACAGTGACTATGAAAGGAGAATTGCCTTTTGGGAAAGAAAATAATTATCAGTTCCTTTTTCTCTTTCTGTTGCAGTCAAGATTGCTCTGCACCTCTGAAGAAAACTTTCATTGTAAGATCTTGTAGCCTCCATTACACTGAGACTTTTCTGTCTTAAATATAATACCCCATCCACTTCCTGTTCTATTGTTCTCTTCTGTTCCTTCTGTACACAAACATGCAACATTTCTTTACGTTTTCGATGCTTCCATAATATCTTTTTTTTTATTGGTCGGGAAGCACGAAATTCTAGGTTAATACATTTTTTGACAATTTCTTAAGTGAACACTGTATTTATCTCTTTTCCACCACTCTTCTTCATCTCTCCAACTGTCCCTATGTCCTCCTTCCCACTTTGAGTGAGAAGAAGTTCAGGGACAGGACAGTGGTGATTGCTATATAATTTTGTGATCAAACTAAATGTCCCTGGATTGTATAATTTAAAATAGTTACAACAGTGAAATTTTTGTTATGTATATTCACTATTATATAAAAGGACCCTGGAGAAAGGGAAGCAAATTACAAATCATATCAAACTTTCTTTGGTGGCCTCAAAACACTATTTTCTTATTTCCATGACAAGTCTAAGTCTATTCTCAGATATATGGTGATTTTGTACTTAATCTCTTTTAATATCTATTTTAAGTGTGCCATGTTGCATACACATCAAAGTATAACTTTATCACCTCCTCTATCTTCCCCAAAATCATATCATTGGAACATACCCACCATTTGGATTTCTTAGGATGGTTCTGTATTCCATACAAAGGTGTCAGTATGTAACACTATACTAGATACAAGAACACATCAAAAAGTCATCCACCATGATCAGGTAGACTTCATCCCAGAGATACATGGATGATTCAATATATGAAAATTTGTCAATGTAATCTAGCATTTAAATAAACTGAAAGAAAAAAAAAACACATGAACATGTCATTAGATGGTGAAACAGCCTTCAACACAATCCAACCCTTCATGATAAAGTCTTGGAAAGATCAGGGATACAAGGAACACACCTAAACATAATAAAGGCAATATACAGAAAGCCAACCACCAACATCAAATTAAGCAGACACTCAAAGTGATTCCAGCAAAAGCAGAACAAGGCATGGTTGTTCACTCTCTCCATATCTATTCAATATACTACTCATACTTCTAGCTAGACCAATAAGACAACAAAAGGAGATGAATGGAATACAAATTGTAAAGGAAGAAGTCAGATTTTCACTATTTGTTGATGATTTGATAGTTTACGTAAGTGACTCCAAAATTTCTACTATAGAACTTTCACAGCTGAATAACACCTTCAGTAAACTGGCAGAATACAAGATTAACTCAAAAACATTAGTATTCCTCCTATATACAAATGATAAACAGGACGAGAAAGAAATCAGAGAAACATCACCCTTTAAAATAGCCACAAATAACATAAAATAATTTGGGATAATTCTAACAAAACAAGTGAAATAGCTGTATGACAAGAACATTAAGTCTTTGAAGTAAGAAACTGAAGAAGATAACAGAAAATGGAAAGATCTCCCATGCTCTTGGATATGTAGGATCAACATGGTAAAAATGGCAATCTTATCAAAAACGATCTACAGATTCAGTGCAATCCCCATCAAAATCCCAACACAATTCTTCACAGACCTCAAAAGAACAATACTCAACATTATATGGAGAAGCAAAAAATCCCAGGACAGACAAAAGAATCCTGTACAATAAAGGAACTTCCAGAGGCATCACCATCCCTAACTTCCGGCTCTACTATAGAGATATAGCAATAAATGCAGCTTAGTATTGGCATAATATACAGATTCAATGTAATACCAATCAAAATACTAACACAATCATTCACAGTACTTAAGAGGACAAATTTCAGTTTTATATGGAAATGCACACATACACACAATAGCTAAAACAAACTTATACAACAAAATAACTTTTAGAGGTATCACCATCCCTGATTTCAAGATGTACTACAGAACTATAAAAATAAAAACGGCATGGCATTGGCATAAAACAAACATGTTCAATAAAATTGAATTTAAAACTCAGACAAAAATCCACACACTTATAGACACCAAATGTTCAACAAATGGTGATGATAGTCAAACAGAATGGCTTTATGTAGAAACATTCAAATAGATCCATACTTATCACCCTACACAAAACTCAACTCCAAATAGATCAAATACTTTAACATAAGAACAGATACATTGAGTCTGATAGAAAAGAAAGTGGGAAATAGTTTTGAATGCATTGGCACCAGAAAGAACTTTCTGAAAAGAACACTGATAACACAGCAATAAATAAGAACTGAAACTGAAAAGCTTCAATATGACAAGGGACACAATCATTCAGGCAACGTAGCAGGCTTTAGAATAGGAAATATTGTTATGAACTACACATCTGATAGAGGGTTAATTTCTAAAATACATAAAAAACTCAAAAAATGGACATCATGACAACAACCCAATTCAAAATAGAGTACATATCTAAACAGAGACTTCTCCAAAGAGGAAAAAATGAATGGCTGATAAATGCCTTATTCAAAGATACAAAGTTAATAGAAAAATATAAGTAGCCTTCCTATATACCAACAATAAATATACTAAGATGGAGATGACAGAAATAACCGCACTCACAGTACACCTGAAAATAAACCTGATTATCTGAAGTCTAACTAAGAAAGTGAAAGACTTGTACAAGTAAAAACTTTAAGATACTGATAAAAGGAATTGAAGAAGAGATCAGAAGATAGAAAGACCTCCATGTTAATATATTGGTAGGACCAATACTGTGAAAATTGCCACCCTACCAAAAGACAATATAAAAGTTAATTGCAATCCAAATCCAAATTTGAATGAATTTCTTCACAGAAAGTAGAAAGGTAACTGTAAAAATTCATATGGAAGCACACACACACACACCAGGACAGCCAAAAACAATTCTGAACTATAAAAGTGTCATCACCATCCCTGTTTTCAAGTTATGCTATATAATTATAGTAATTAAAACAGTATGGCATTAACAGAAAAAAAGCAGACATTGTGGTCAATTAAATAGACTTGAAGATGTAGATATAACCCCATGTACCTTACAGCCACTTGAATTTTGACAAAGAAGACAAAATATACATGGAAGAAAAGACAGCATCTTCAACAAATGGTGCTGCTTAAACTGGACAGTTACATGCAGCAGAATAAAATTTAATAATCATTTGCCCTGCAGGAAAATCAACTCCAAGAGAATCTGGGAAATAGAACCTTCATCCAGTGACTGAGGCAGACACCCACAACTAAACCCTGAGCTGAACTCCTGGAATCCAGTAGCAGAGATGGAGGAGTGATGAGCAAAGGGGTCAAGACCAGGCTGGAGAAACCCACAGAAACAGCTGACCTGGACAAGGGGAAGCTCATGGACCCCAGACTAATGGGACTGTTCCAGACTCCCTGAATGTGGGTATCAATGAGGAGTTCTAGGCAATATATGGGGCCTTGGGTAGGAGATCAGTATTTATCCCCAGCATACAAATGGACTTTGGGTGTTCATCCCACAATGAGGGATGCTCTTTCAGCCTGGACCTTTGGGAGAGGCCCTAGGCCCTGCCCTGAACAAAATGACAGACTCTGGAGATCCCCCATGGAGGGACAAACCCTCCCTGGGGAATGGAGTGGGGATTGGGTGAAGGGCTAGGGGGACTGGTAGGGGAGCGAGGGGGGGGGGGAGGGGAGGGAGTGGGAAGCAAGCTTGTTTCTAATTTAAATAAAAAAGAATTATCACTTGGGGGGGGAGGGGAGAATCTCAACACAGTACCTAAAGCCCTGATTCAGATAAAGGATAAATTAGGGGATATGCTTCAATTTACATGGGTACAGAAAAGGACTTTCTGAAGAAGAGCCTAGTAGCACAGACATTAAAGAAAGGACACCATCATTCAAGTGAAGAGGCAGAATACAGAATGACAACCATATCTTTACCAGGTATACATCTAACAGAGTGCTAGAGATACAAAGAACTCAATAAACCACACACCAATAAAACAACCCAATTCACAGCCTGGGCATGGAACCTAACAAAGAAGAAATCTGCAATATATACATTTTTAATGTTCTATTTTCTTAGCTCCCAGGTTAATGTGAGTTAAAACTACTTTGAGATTTCATATTATTGCAGTCAGAATGGCTAGCATATAAAAACAAATACTGGCATGGGTGTGGGCAAAGGGGAACACTTATTCACCACTGGTTTAAGTGAAAATTGGTACAACTAGAAAAGAAGGCAGTGTAAATGTTCCTCAAAAACCTGAAAATTATTCTACTGAATGCTCTAGCTATAGTTCTCCAGGACATGTACCCAAAGGACTCTATATTCTACTAAAGACATATTTGATTATACATAGTCATTGTTTCACTATTCCCTAAAAGTCAGAAAATAAAAATAGCTTAAAGGCTCATCAGTCAATGAATGGATAATGAGCATGTGACACATTTACACTATGGAATGTTGTTCACTTTTCAAGAAAAATGTAGTTACAAAATACAAAGGTCATTTTTATTTAAATAAAATTTTATTTAAAAATACACGGGTCAAAGATGAAGCTGGAAATAGTCATTCTGACTGAATTGACCAAGAACAAGAAAGACAATGTCACAGGTTCTGATTCACATGTGAATGCTAACTTTTAATTTTAAATATATGTATTTAAAATGTAGTACCTATAGATGTCAGGAAAACAATAAGGCAGGAGGCTTGTAGGAGGGGGAAATAGAATGTAAATAGGTAAATGGATAAAATGGGAAATAGTGGAGCGAGAAGGGTTATATGAGGTGGGGATGGGAGAGCAGGGTAGATGAGGAGTTATGGGAAGGGATGAGTAACACTGAAAACTTTTGGAAAAGTCAAATGGAAACATACCACTGTAGAAGAGTCTTATAATATATACAAATACATGAATAAATACTTCACCCAGCATCAAGGAAACTTCTGTTTCCAACAGAGACCATTAAACAAAGCCATAACCAATCAAAATACAGAGTTGGCTGGCTGTGGTGGCGCACGCCAGTAGGATTTGCTGAAGCTACACAGAGAAACACTGTCTCAAAAAAAATGCAGTTGCTGAACCCTGTCCCAAACGATATATCTACAAAACACTCCCAAACTGAAGGCTCAGGGAACATTGAGGAAGAGGGGAGTGAAAGAATGTAAGAGCCAGGGAATCAGGGATCAGGTGATTGATGTACTATAATCTTAAAAAATGAAATAGTTTTTTTAAGAAAGCAATGAAAATTCAAAATGTATCAGTGAATGGAAGTAAATAACTTATTTTAGTTACTATTTAGGGAGTTCTTTAGATTTTTAACCAGCATTAAACTTCTCTTAATCTTCTTAACACTTCGAAAAATTTCATTGATTGTTCTTTCTTTACATCTTGACTGTTTTGTGAGTAAATTTTAAAATGTATTGTATTGTTTTCTTATGATCCAATTTAGTGTAAAATTCAAAGAACTATAGTAACAGCATAATTCTATGTGCAGGCTACTATACACTAATGTTAAAATACGGTTTAGACTACTAATCACCAGGATCAGTTTTAGGACCAAAATGAGATAAAAAGCAAATAGTATATAATGGGAAGGGAAATATCTATCTCCTATTTGGTACAGCCATTTTATACAGGTAAATAAGTACAATAAAACATAAAAACTAGTATCTTAAATTTTGAAAAATTCTTATATTTTTGGTTGTGAGCCTAGCCTTTAACGGCTGAGCCATCTCTGGACTCCCATAGAACAATGTGAGGTGCACTCTCACCCTGAACTCTTGGGGAAGGGTCTAGGCCCTGCCCTATATGAAATGACAGACTATGGACACCCCCATGGAGGGCCTCACCCTCCCTGGGGGAACGAGGGGATAACGGGGGGGGATGGGGGGAGGGCACGGGAGGAGGGGAGGGAAAGGGAGAGGGACATGGAACTGACTTGTGAAGCAACCTTGTTTCTTATCTAAATTTTAAAAAAAAGAAAAAAAATTTTGAAAAATTCAGTAAAAATCGTAAGCACGAAGTTTTTATTGAAATGATTCCTATTTGGATACAACAAATTTTCTGTAAGTCAAAACACTGGGAGAAATTAGTGGCCAAGAAAATACCCATAGTTTTCTAATGGAAGTAGACAGCCTCAGAAATTATCAAGCTTACTTGTGACTAAATGAGGGCTAGATATAGAAAATATATTATCTAAATTTCGAAATTTCAAACAATAGAAGGCATGCTTCCATTTGTCTATTACAGACAAGTGTGCTCAAACAGGGCCTATACTAAGAAGATTATCAGTTCCCTAAAAGGAAGAAAGCTTGTTTGTATGTTTTGGTAATTGTCACACACCTGTATATTCATTTGCCTGAGACTGAGTCATAGAGGGGTTTTTCTTCTGTGAAAATACATTTCCAGGGATAATAACTATAAAAGCACACAGAAAAGTTTATCCACCACACTTTTGCACTATTCAAAGTAATTCCTATAATAGTTCCATCAACATGACAAACTGTTCTACTGCCAAACACTGCTATAAGGACGTAGAAATGATGAATGAATCGCGACAATTATAATAATCATGATATATCTCGAAAGCAAAATTCCGAGATGCCATAATATACCAGGAACTTGAACTCTGAGTGGTAAGCACAATAGCTAGTACTACGGTGATCTAAGGGTGATTTTAATTGCTTGTAGGCATTGACAGTAATGGGCTATGCTGTCAAAAGCCTTTTGGAGGAAATGGCTAGCGACCTTGTACCTGTGTAAGGAAGAGAGCTGTAAATGGAACCATTAATATGAAAGGCTATATCCTGAGAAGAGAGAATTAGAAGAAAAAAATACTCTGTTCAGTAACTCGGCCATGCTTCAAGGAAACATTTCTGGGCTGTTTACTGGATGGAAAACAAACAAAAATGTCTACAAAGTGAAATGAAAACTTCCATTTCATGATAAATTCCCCTCATAGAGTCTGGCTTTATATTATATATATGGTGTGAACACATACAAAGTAAAATTAACATTGAAAGCTCTTTTCTGGTGGATTAAATCCCAACCATCTCAAGCACAAGTCTGTACAGAAATCACTCTGTAAGGACAAACTTACAGAACAGAATACCAGGGACTTCCAAGGGAAAAAAGAAAAGACCAACACAAAAGGAAGGGAGAACATGAACATCAATTAAACTGTATACAAGTGCTCAAATAATAAACTTATAATATAGGTCACACATATGTAACCTACACTTAAAGTGTTTGAAAGTATACATAGAAATTTTAATCAAAAACTCTTCCACAAGAGTTAAGCTATAAAAGAGTAAGGAGAGATTAAAAGATGGAACTGGGAATGGAAGAAGCTTTAATATGCATATAGCGACCATTCCTACTGAAGATTACAAAAATGAAAAGAAGAAATATTGAAAAGTGTCTTAGGGGTTCTATTGTTGTGAGGAGACACCATGACCACAGCAACTCCTATTAAAGGAAAACATTTATCGGGGTGGCTTTCATTTTCAGAATTTTAGTCCATTATCATCATGGTGGGACATGGTGGCATGCATGCAGACATGGTGCTGGAGCTGAGAGTCCTACATCTTGATAGACAGGCAACAGGGAATTAACTTCCTCACTGGACATGGCTTGAGCATATAAAAGACATCAAAGTCCTTCTCCACAGTGATACCATGGTGGTAGAGCATCTTGATACTGATAGTTCTTGAAGGGATATGTAAGTTCAAACACAGATGGGTTGTTTGTCTCAAATCTAAGCATTTTATGGACTCAGACCTCGGAAAGACAGGTAGGAGCATCTCCCTGAACTCCTGGGATTATAGAGGAGTGAGTATAGTCTTCTCAAGAAGTGGTTATCTTTGGCTATGATATGTTTCTTGAAACATTTTCCAGTAAAGTATATATGTTGAAGGTACCAGGACCAGTCCATAGGTGTGGATGGTCTCAGGCCAATAAGAAGTCACTACAGTCCAATCACAGGGGAACTCAGTTTCCATCATTGAAAGTGCTTCTTCAGCTGAAGCTTTGCCGAGTTGGAGAGTTTGAAACCTCTGACAGGACTTTCTGAGATTTAAGGGGAAGAGTCTTTTTTTTTTTGTCTGACAGTACAGAAAGTCTCAATGAGAAGGAGGTGGATTTCAGGCCTAGACACTCTATGGGTCAGCCTTGACCCTCAGTGTGCCAGATGATGATCCTCCACACACATACCACCTAGAATACTTCTCTCAGGGTATGTGGGGTGCTTTGCTTAGCCCCAGGACTAGTCTGTACACAATAGTTCGCTTCTGTGGCTTCTATTGACTCTTGTATCTAGTGAGGGGACTCCCAAATTAGTTTTTCTGGTAGTTCTTTTTTTTTGGTTTTTTGAGACAGTGTTTCTCTGTGGTTTTGGAATCTGTCCTGGAACATGCTTGGTAGACCAGGCTGGTTTCAAACTCACAGAAGATTTGCCTGCCTCTGCCTCCCAAGTGCTGGGATTAAAGGCGTGTGGTTCTTATGCCTTGAGAGAAGGCCCTGACCTTGTGGAAGAGTGTCTCAATACAGTAAGCCCTAGTAGGCCACATCTTTAGGGTAAGGCTACAAGGACCATTTTGGAAAATGTGGCCAAGATAGAACTCTGTTTCTCTATCATCTATCTATCATCTCCATATACTCTCTTTTATCTGTCTCTATCATCTCTTTCTAGATCATTTCTTTCTCTAGCATCTCTTTATTATTTTCTCTATCATCTCTCTATCATCCCTTTCTCTGTCATCTCTCTATCATCTATCATCTATATCATCTCTATCATCTCTCTATCACTTCTTTCTCTATCATCTCTTTGTGTCTCTCACTTGCTCTCATTCATTGTAGGGCAGAGGTAAAAGCCCTAGTAAAAATATACCTTGGCATGGTTTTTATCTAATATCACCATCCAACAGAACTATATTGTTGCTTTTTATAAAACCTCAACATGATTTTTCTCAGCAGGCCTGGAGTGAAGGAATGAGGAGAAGAGAAATGTTTGAGACTCTGGTCCAAATACTGAAATGATGGGTGGGGGCTCTAACCAGCTTGCCAGTCCAAGCTAGGATCCAAGTGACCAGTGGGGTCCCAAGTCATTCCTAGCAATAAACTCATGAACATAGGAAGTGCAGGCTGGAGATCCTGTTACTAGCCATGTCAGGCATGGTGGAGAGGGATTCTGTATCCAGAAGTAATACATGTGGGCAACTTGCTTGTGACTCCTTCATTTTCCCCTAGCATCAAGTAAGAGATTCTGCTCAAATACCTCTGGGCACAACACACTCTCTGACTCTTTGCTGAATTTTTTGAGCACCCACTTGAACATACCCCTCATTTTGTTGGGAATCAGACATTGTCCTTGAGATTCTGGACTCTTCTCATGGGCTTGGGGAATTACCAGGAATTCAAACAAGAGGCCACATATTTGTCAGTCCTTCCCTTCTTTGCTATCTTCCTTCTTTCATCCACCTTTCTTGCCCTCTGTTCTATCCTTCCTTCTCTCTTTCTTCCCTCCACTCTTAGATCCCCAGTCTGCTGTCTCTATTTTATCCTCTCCCTTTCCCTTCTGTCTTTTCTGTCTTTTGACTTTCTTTTGTTTCCTTTGTACTTTGTACATGTTCTATACAGTACATATCATCTAAGGGTTCACCAACAAACCTAAGTCCCCAGTACAACACACAGATACAGGGAATAAATACAAGTATGGTGAATAGGCCAGATATCTTTGTATTGTGACTCAAGTGGGTATATAACAGCAAGAAGAGGAAGACAGTGTTCTTTCTTAAAGTGAATCTGAGTAAAGACAACCACAGTGAAGCAGGGAAGGCAGATGTGAGCTAGGAGAGAGGCCACTTCAATTGATTTCACAGCCAGTGCCTTATTAGCAATTCACACTGAGCTGTAAAAACTTACATATGAGCAAGTCACTGCTCTTAGAGGCTTCTCTTTCCATGTTTACCTTGCTCAACAGGCACAGAGAACACCAAGAGTTACCCTCCACCTTTGTGATGACTGTCCCTCCTTTGGAATAATGGGTAGAATAGGATCCAACTTTGGCACATGGCAGAGGATGAGATTTTCTCAACCTAAGGGTGAATTGGCAGGACAGGTGTGGGTTGCCTGGGACTAGTGAGAAATTGGAGTGCATTTGTCACAAAGGAGTTTAATTGAGAAGAGCTCCCTCAGATGGATAGCCCATTAATATGTAATTAATATAGCCCATAAATATAGTAACAGAGGATGTGAAAGCACTGACAGGGTTGTCTAGAGGAGAAAGGGGCAACAGTCTCTAATGATGATAATCAATGCAATAGGGAATACAATATATTTATTTACCAGAGAGAGAGAGAGAGAGAGAATCACACAAGCTGGGAATCAGAAACATAGATGGCTTCCAAAAGAGGAGGTTCCTTTTCCTTTCGCTTCCTATTATCTTTACCTGTGCTAATTTACTTGTCCCCGCCCTCATGGGCAGATAACTTCGTGGGGTTCACTCCTACAATTCCCCTTTTAATCTAAATAGAATATTTAAATTTGATACAAACTCAAACATATACAACATATATACATAGAGGGTGATAAGTAAATTATAATCTACTTATATCCTAAGCTAAACATACCCATTCCACCTAAATTCTAAAATTATTTGAAAGGGATGCCCAAGTCTGAACACCTCCTTCCAATCCCAACCCTAAAATAATTGAAAACTAACACTAACAGGTGTAAACTATCCTCTAATATCAATAGTAGGGAAAGGGGGTGTGGAATTCTCAAATTTATTTCCTGCTGAAGTGGGACGATGACAATCATGGGGACCTGTGGGAAGAAAATGTTAGTGTAACAAGAGTCTTAAGTAGGTTAATTAGTCTCTGTTTGGCAGGAGATGCTTGATTGACGTTCTTGATTCGAGTTCCCATGCTGGCCTCCCAGCTGTCGGTCTGGGGTCCAAGAGCTCTCCCCTGTCTCTGCTGGTTTTGCCAGCCCATTCTTTGCCAATTTGCTCATCGCTCCTCTCTCTCTGTCGCTGGGTTCCTTGGGTTCAGCTCAGTGTTTAACTGTGGGTGTTTGCCTCTGCTTCCATCAGTCACTGGATGAAGGCTCCAGGATGGTTATAGACATCAAGTTCATTATCAGGAATGAGCATTCGAGGTGGTCTCTCGTACAGCCATTTTTAAAATCAGTATGGAGGTTCCTTAGGAAAATGGGAATCAGTCTACCAAAACATCCAGCAATTCCACTATTAGGCATTCATGCAAGAATTACATCTGTTCAACTGTGGTCATAGCATTATTTTTAATAGCCAGACCTGGAAGCAACCTAGATGCCCCTCAACTGAAAAATAGATAAAGAAAATGTGGTGCATTTACAAAATGCAGTACTACTCAGTGGGAAAAAAAAGCAATGGAATCTTGAAATTCTAGGGCAAGTTGATGGAACTAGAAGAAACCATCCTGAGTGAGGTAACCCAGTCACAAAAAGACAAACATGGTATGTAGTCACTCACATATGGATTTTAGACATACAACAAAGGATTATCAGCTTACAATCTAAACTGCCAAAGAAGCTAGGAAACAAGTCGGACCCTAAGAGAGATATACATTGTCTCTCAGAGAAGGGGAAAGGGACAAGGTCTCCTGAGCAAATTGGGAGCTTGGGTGGAGGGGAGAGGGAGTTAAGAGAAAGAGAAGGGTAGAAGAGGACATGAGGAAGCAAAAAGATTGAGTCATGGAAAGAATAGAGGAGAGCAAATGAGGGGATACCATAATGAGAGGGAGCCTCTATAGGTTTATAGAGAAACCTGGCCCTAGGTAAATGTCATGAGATCTACAAGGATGACCCTAGTTAATAATTTAAAAATGGTGGAGAGGTTACCTTAAACACCTTCCCTGATAATGAGATTGATGACTACCTCATATGCTATCCTAGAGCCTTCATCCACTAGCTAATGAAAGAAGAAGCAGACACCCATGGTAAAATCCTGAGCTGAACTCCTAGAATCCAGTTTCAGAGAGGTAGGTGTGATGAGCAAGGGGTCAAGACTAAGCTGGAGGAACCCACAGAAACTACTTACCTGCACAAGGGGGAGCTCATGGACCCCAGGCTGACAGCTGCGAAGATAGCATAGGACTGATTCAGATCACCTGAACGTAAGTGTCACATAGGAGGCCTGGGCAATCTATAGGGCCTCGTTAGTGGATCAGTATTTGTCCCTAGTATATGAATGGACTTTGGAGCCCATTACACTTAGAGAGATACTCTCTCAGTCTAGACACACGGAGGAGGACCTAGGCCCTGCTCCAAATGATATGACACATTTTGAAGATTCCCCCATGGTTGGCCTCACCCTCCCTGGTGAGTAGAATGAGGATAGGATAGGAGTTCAGTGGGGCCAAGGGCGGAGAGGAGGAAGAGGGAACTGGGATTGACATGTAAAAGAAGCTTTTTTTCTAGTTTGAATTTAAAAAGAAAGAAAACAATCAGTGATCTGAATGACAAACTAGAAATTACACAATCTGAAAAACAGCATTAAGAATTGAGGGGCTATATTGTAAGAACCAGTGAAGATGAAAGAAACCAAGGAAACAAGACCTTCTAGATACAACAGGACTGACATATGAACTCAAAGAGACTGTGAGCTCACAGAGGCTGTGAAATCTTGCACTGAGTCTGCACAGTTCTATAACAAATAAGGTCTCAGTACTGAGAGGGAAAGTTAGACAAGGGCTACCATGTCTAAGGCAGAAGCAATCTCCAACTGATAACCACTCACAAAGGAAAAATTAATTTTCTCCAATGATGCCTCACTCCATATAAAACCTTAAGGGCAGGCCCATGTCCAGAAGCAGATAGTCAACATAAAATGAACTCAGTGGCATTCTCAGAGTTTTTTTCATCTCATAATGCTTCCTTATAGGTCCTTCACATATATGGCTTCAGATTTTGTGTTTTTATGGTATTCTTGTATGTGCAAACATGTGTGTCTCTGCACCTAACGGTTTCTTTGGCTCTCTCTTTTCTTCTGATTGTTAATTTTGTCACATTATGGCTTGTTTATTTTTATTTTATTTTAGCTATTCTGTTATTATTTTTGATGCTTATTTGTACTCTAATGGGAGAAAGAAAGGATGGAGATTTGAATGGGTGTGAAAGTCAGGAGGAGCTGGGAAAGCTGGTGAAGGAGAAACCATAATCAAAATATACTATATGAAAACATTTATTTTAAGCTAAAAAATAAAAATTATTTCTAATGAGGAAAAGAACGAATCAAAGGGCTAGAAAGACGGCTCAGCATTTAAATGTATGTAAAGTAGTACTCTTGCTGAAGACCCAAGCTCAGTTTGTAACACCTATGTCAGGTGGCTCACAACCCCATGTTAACTCCAGTTTCAGGGGATCTGATGACCTCTTCTGGACAATATGGGTATCTGCAATGCACACAGAATTCAAAAGTGAAATAAATACACTTAAACAGCTGACCTGAACAAGGGGGAGCTCATAGACCCCAGAGTGATATCTGTGAGGTCAGCCTGGGACTGATCCAGAACCCCTGAATGTGGGTGTCAGTGAGGAGGAGGCCTCATCATTCTTTGGGGCCTCGGGCAATAGATCATCATTTAGCCCTGTCATCTAGATGAATTTTGGGAACCCATTACACGTAGAGGGATGCTGCCTCTGCCTGGACACATGGGGGAGGGCCTAGGCCCTGCCATGGATGATATGAGAGACTTTCAAGACCCCCCATGAAGGGCCTCACCCTCCTTGGAGAGTGGAGTTAGGATTGGGTGAGGGGCTAGGGTAGGGTTGAAGGGGGGTGGGAGAGGAGGGGGAGAGAGAGGGAGCTGGGATTGACATGTGAAGCAAGCTCGTTTCTAATTTAAATTAAATTTTAAAAAAGACAGAAAAAGCTGAGGCTCAAGGACTTTCAAAAGTATACTGTAAGAGTCAACAGTTTGTTGTGACATTAGAGGAGAGAAATGATTGAGGATTTAAGAAGCTCTCAAGGAAATTATGTTTAAAAGTTTCTCAAAGTCCAGTGAATTCATGGTATTTGATGTATGGAATAATCCTAGTTAAACATTAAATGATGAAGGAATAGACAGAATGTTATGCACATACATATACATACAAGTACCTGATGAAATAGTATGTAGCCATAAAGACTCAATTCATTTGTAGAAAATTTGTACAACTGCAGATCATCAAGTTAAGCCAAATAAGCCAGACTCAGAAAGTTAAGGATTTCTCATGTTCTCCAGTATATGTAATCTGGAGGAAAAACTAAAGACAGCAAAATATAAGAAAGAAAATTAGGAAAAAGGAAGGAGCTACAGGGAGGAAGTAGAAGGATAAGAAAGGGTATTGGGGAAGTGAAGATAAATAAAGAATGGTTGTCCATGTATGAAATTGTTCAGTACCTTTGTACTATCTTTTGAATTTCAGTGGATCTCAATAAATTCAAAGAACTATCTACCAGTGTACATCTAAATTTTCAAAAATTTACCTTAAATTGGAATCCATTGGAATGACAATTTCTCATCTGTGGAGGACAAAACGAGGTGCCACAATGTTTTTGTTTGTCTGTTTATGTTTTAAATTCACAACTGTATATACAGCAAAAGTAAGCTTCAAGGATGAGGAAAAAATAAGTCTCCACTGTAAAGAAAGGCAATTTAGTGTCAGAAAACTCACTGAAATGATGAGTAAAGCAAGTTCTGCAAACAAAAAGGAAACTATGAAATGATGATGGACTATCAAGAAGGAGGATAAAATTTAGCAATCGAAAATACAGATAAATACTATGAGCTTTTTTTCCCCACAAAGGATCCTAATTATGTTTTGTGGTTCCTATTTTTGTAATATCTCTGTAAATCTATCTCTATTATAAAACAGTAGACTTACTTAAAATTTGCTAGATTATAAAGATCTTGTTTGCTAAGAGACTCACTTGTCCACACTAATTCTTAGAGTGTAGAACAATATGAAAAAGGCTCAGACAAACAACTTTAGAAATATTAAAAATGTTCAATCGTAGTTTTGAAAGAAAGTTATATTATTTCAAAAATTATAAAAATGAAAAAACAAATGGAAACAAATTTTTCTCCATTGGTAACTTAAGGGTTGAAGAAGAAAGTAGTTATATATTCTTAATTAAATAAAAAGTATAACATAAAAGAACATCTAATAGACATACATAAAACAGCAGGACATTGTTCAAAGGAATAATTAGACGAATGAGGCTGAATGAAGCCAGAAAATACAATAGAAGTTGTATTACAACTTTGTATACATACAATGGCAATGATGTTAAAAATGTGGGAAAGAGTAAACGTTACCCACTGAATTGAGTTGGAACAATTGAATACATACAAAGAAAATAAAGTTGGAATAAAAAAAATGGGGGGGGCAAAATATCAACACCAGGTAGATTTTAAAATCTACATGAAAAAATAAAAATTTTCAGATACTGTGACTTATGAGTGCCCCTGGCTTTGTAATACAAAAATATGAAAATGATATAAAATGAATGATGCATGTTTTGGCAGTGTAATTATTTATATGATTTTGTAGATAAAAGCAAATTGAGCGAGCCAGAGGTGGTGGTGCACGCCTTAAATCTCAGCATTCAGGAGGCCTATCAATCTTTTTGAGTTGCAGTCCAGGAGATTCTGCATAGCTGCAGGTCAGTCAAAGCTGTTTTCAACAGAAACAAATAAAAATCATATATGAGGGCTGGTGAGATGGCTTGAGTTCAATCCCCAGATCTCACATGGTAAGAGGAAACTGGTGTCTGTAACTTATTCTCTGCTTATTCTCTGACTTCTACACTCTCTCTCTCTCTCTCTCTCTCTCTCTCTCTCTCTCTCTCTCTCTCTCTCTGTCTCTCTGTCCCCCACACACACTGAATAAATAACTTATCATTGTAATAAAATTATTTAAAATCAAGTTGAAATTAGAAGATGTCACATACATGAACCAAGTTGATGATCAAGAATTCACATTTGTTTAAAAAACCAAACAGCTAAAGATTGAGTAAAAGGTAGAGGCAAATAAGTCATTGATGAGGAATATGAAATGATCATGAGCACAGAAAGATGTTCATATTTTTAATGATAACAGAAACACAACTTTAAACAAAATACATTTCATACCCCACAAAATGCCAAAAAGATATAGAAAAACAATTTCTCTCAAGTGCTGTGGCCTGGAGTGAAACTGGACAGCAATTAAACATATGCCTTTTAAAGCTGAAACTATGTCTATTCTGCAGCCCAACAATTTCACTTCTTATTTCATAACCTAGACAAACACTGACATGTGTACAAAGGAGAATGTATGCATAGTTATTGTAGCACTGTAATATAAATCTGAAAACAGTGTATCTATTTTTAATAATTACCTCTATGATGAGAATGTTGGAGTAAATTCTTGGTAAATTTCTTTAATTTCATATTCCTGTTTTTTAAACAATGGAACAGAGCCTTCTGCAAAAGCATTAGGACATGAGTTTGTTCCTTAGCACCCACATAAAAACACAGGGACAGTGGCCCTCACTTGTAATCTCAATGCAGAGGAAGCAGACAGGAACCAATTCTTGGAGCTCACCAGCCAGCTCCAGGTCCCAGTGTGAGACCCTAATCTTAAAACTAAATTACAGGGATTATGGTGAATGACTGAAAAAAAGACATATCAAGTAAGCACAGCAAAATATTAACATCTGTACAGTGGGTGATGCAATCCAGAGTTCAAATTATTAAGTAGCACATATGGCAATATCATTCAAAGATTACCATTCGGAACCTCGGTGGAGTTTCTCACTTTCTCTGCTTATGTTCTTAGTCTCTGTTGGGCACATGTGTCCTATGTGTGTTTGTATGTCATATAAATCTGTGTCCTATAGTTCATATACTAAATTCCCATATAACATTTAGTAAGCATTTGGACATTTGTTAATCTCTAAAATACAATATGTAGTGTTTAGATAACATTTCCTTAGTAACAGTGTGTTCTCACTTAAAAACCTGCCAGTTTTATACTGCTTAAATGAACAGGAAATTGTGGGTTTTGGTGTGCACCTTTAGCTTAACCTCTCTGTATTTTCCTAGGATATATTCCTGGCTTAGAATTGCTAGGATATGAATATTTCAAAGCTTTTGACTTACATCTTCCTGAAGGGATTTTTAAGAACATTTGATGAGGCCGGGTGGTGGTGGTGCACGCCTTTAATCCCAGCACTCGGGAGGCAGAGGCAGGCGGATCTCTGTGAGTTCGAGGCCGGACTGGACCGATAGCCTCTGAAACAATACAGAGAAACCCTGTCTCGTAAAAACCAAAAAAAAAAAAAACGTTTGATGAATAGTAAGATGGCTGGATTTGGGCAAACAGCCATTATCAGCTCATCCACAAAGAAGTAAGAAAAGGAATAGTGCAAGTTGAAGTGAATGGTCCTAGGAGAACACTGGAAGTTGACAGTAGGGGAATAGAGTCTTCAAAACAGCTGAGACTACAGCACAGTGAAAAAAATGAAATACCTTGGCAACACGAATGTAAAATCCTAGTAAATTTGGTTAGTATGAATATACATAGTCCTAACTATTGAAAAGTTCTGCAACTGTTACAGACTTGTAGCCTGGATAAATAAATAACCTAAAATGCACTCAATAGCCAGGTTTAGAAAAGGGAATTCACATCTCTGACAAAACCCTCAGGGGGCTGTAGCAAGAAACATGATAAAGGCTCCTGTCCCTTGAATTTGAACCATGTTGTGTGACAGAAACCCCTGCATATTACAATCTCAGAGATCCAAAACACATTCCACTGTACTGACTCAGTAGGTTGCTGCCTCACAAACCAAAATTGACTCGAGACAGTGAGTGACACAAGCTGCCTGAGAAAACCACACTGTTGTGGGTGTGTGTTATGAGACAAATGGCAATCTAGAGCACTTCAATCACTCTTGCTCTATGAGACTAGGGGCATGGTCAGTCAAGCATAGCTTCACTCCAGGTCCAAGGCAGTTGCCCACATAATATCCACCACTGCTTCCCCCTACCACTGGACTTAAGTGTCTGTCACAAAATCAAGGAAAGAATTCTTTGTTACCACCTTCTCTTGTACCCACAGGCATGCTGAGGCAGTATTGAGCAATGTCTCCACTTTGCCTGTTGCCCTGTCCCACCCCTGGGGCTGCAGCTATGAAGGTCAAGAGGGAAACTCTACCTGTTTTCAGCCACCTTCCACTCTCTCTAGTTCCCTCAAGCACTTCAGCTGGGTGGAATTTTCCCAGGTCAACTGTGACACACTCCTGCTGATTACTGTTGAGATTAGAGGAGAAAAAACCTGAAAGTCACTGAGATATACACAGATGGTAGAGGGAGTATCTGAGACACTGTTCTGGGAAGGCATGTCCATTCACAATAGCAGAAAAGAAGAGCATGGTATTTAATGTCCTCACCACACCTATGTTATCCCATAGTTCATTGCTTCTTCTACTTGTCTAATCACAGACTGCTGGCAAGACTAGGTTTGAGCACCACATAAGGACTCCTGTGATTCCAGCCACCACGTTTCATCCTGAAGTAGCACAGTCTACACCTGTGTCTAGACAAAGGGTGAGTAAGTGTTAAGGACCCTCACAATTTCTAGTCCATCTGACACTGAGACTTTTTTCAAACAAAACAGCCAACATTAATATGCATTAGGTAATCCCCATCATCTGATAGAGGCCACCACTCCCACTGTAGGTGTATCCAGGAATGTTGCAACTGACACAATCTACTGTATATAGAATACCTCACTCTATTGGTAGTGTCCCCTCTCATGTAACCTGCAGAGTTCCTTCCCAAAGTGATACTACATGCACTGATCCCAAACTCGATAATAACAGTCAAGAAACACAGAGGGGGCAAGAAGATGGTTTAGTGGGTAAAGGGATTTCCCTCTAAGCCTGATAACTTAAGTTCAATACTAGAAACCCGTATGATGGAAAGAGAGAACTAACTTATTCAGGTTGTCTTCAGATATCCTTGTGTTACTGGAACATGTGCACAACTACACACATATACACACAGAAAAAACATGTAAAAAATTAAAGACACAGGGAGAATACAGCGTAGAGTTCATCCAGAAACCATGATACTACAAGATACATCTTCAAAAGAGAGCTAATTATCAAAAAGATCATTCCACAAAAATTGTAGGGAATATCCGTTATACCAGATGCACAAGTATCAACATAGAAACAAAAGAAATACAAAAGGACACAGGTTTTTGACAGCTACTAAAAATCATATTTTTTCAGATAACAAACTCCAAACACATCAAAATGGGTGAAATGACTAAAGACAAATTCAAAAGAACGAGTTTTAGAAATCTTAATGAAATACACCCAAGAAAATACACAATTTTGGATATAAATAAGAAATTCAGTAATAAATATTTTGAAAAAAGAACCAGAGAATTTTAGAAATCAACAAACAGAAAATTCACTTCAAAATGTCAAGAAAATACTAGGTAAAGCAGAAGAAAGTATGTGGGAGCTTGAAGTGAGGTCTTTTCAAACATCACATTCAGACAAAAGTAAGAAAAAATAAGCAAAGTTGGGCATAGTGATGCATTTCTATAATCTCAACATCAGGTGTCTAAGACAGGATCATTGCCCTGAAGTGGTGTGGCCAGACTGAGCTACACAGGAAATACTAAGCCAAATAGTGATAAATAACAAGATCTAGGGTTTTTGTTTTGTTTAGTTTTTTAAGCAAGCAAGAAAAAAAGGATAGAAACAAACAAATGAAGCAAGTAAGCATTGAGACATCTGCTTCACTGGTCTATCTACTCAGATCTTTATTTGATTAAGGACACAATAGTTATTCTATGAAATACTAGGAAAAAAGTACTTCATCTGAAATGGCACCTTCTGCAGGAAAGCAGGTAGTAACCACAGTGAATCAGTGCCTGTCTGAACCAAGTAACCTCTGTAAGTTCCAAAGGAGTCAGACAAAGCAAATTGCACTTGCAGGTGTGTTGGAAACTGCCAAGGAAGTGCTTTTTCCTCTCACATACCAACACTACAAGAGCAGTAAAAATTGAGGCAGACTACAGGGACCAGTTGAGGTACATAGTAACAACCAGGAAATATATTTGAACCTTCCGTTCCCCACACGTCAGCACCAGAGGACACTGAGATGGAAGCTGAGGCCAAGGGTTCCCACTCACCACTTCCCCACACAGCGCCATGCTGCCAAGACAAGAAAAGGCAAGCAAAGAAAACACTAAGGAAAGAGTCGAAAAATCACACTGATTAACTCAGTGCAGGTTTGCCAGAAACTCTCTCCAAAAATTATTGAACTTAAGGGACCACGGTTGTTAATTGGCTAATAGGATATTTGTATAATGGTTATATCTAGCAGTTGTGACTATTCTCGAAGTTAATATTCTATCATGGACATAATATAGATGCTGCACCAAGTACCCTGAACTCTTGGGCTGAGAAAATAACGTCTAATATATATACCTCCACCCTACCACAACCTAGACCCACTTGAACACTGAAAATATTTCAATTGAAAGGACACAGCTGATTAAAAACTCTAAGCAATGAAACAAATACAGATGTACAAATCTCAACACAATAATATAAAAAGCATTAAAATCCTAGGAATCCCTACTCTTCAAAAAATTACTAATCCCATAGTAACAGTTCCAGTGAGAATGAATTAGATGAAATCTGAAATATCTCAAATGAATCATTATAAGTATCAGAAAATAAAATAATCTCATGAATGAATCCCAAGAGAATATAAACAACACTAAAAAACCAGAAAAAAATAAGGAAGTCAAAAGAAGAATTCAGCAAAGAAGTAGAAATAACAAAGAAAAATCAAACTAAAACATTGGAAAGGAAAAACACCACAAGTCAAATAAAGAGTTCCATGGAAAGTCTCACCCAATAATGAACCAAGGAGAAGACAGAATATCTGAGCTTGAAGACAAGGTGGACAAATCACAACATTGCAACAACGGCAGTGGTAAATTAATAAAGAATGATTGAAATGTTTAAGATATTAAGTCCTCTGTGAAAATACAAAGTCTAATAATCCTAAGAAAATCTGACAATATAGAAAATATTCTCAACCAATTTACAGTAGAAAATTTCCCAAAACTGGTGAAAGAGATGCCAGTCTAGACACAGGATGTATGTAGAACAACATACAAACAAGACATGAAAAGAACCTCCACTCATCACACTGTAACTAAACCACAGAATACATACAGTACATTGAAAGCATCAAGAGGGAAACCACAAGGTCACATCTAAAGTAAGGCCAATGAGATTATCTCCAGATTTCTCAACAGAAATTTTTAAAGCCAGGAGAGCATGGAATGATGTATTTCAAGTTTTGAATGACAACAGCTTGTCAACAGCCCAGACTACTATACCTAGCAAAGCTATTTGTCATAATAGATAAAAATTTTCATTGGTTTAAAAAAATATAAAGGAATCCATAGGCTCTATGACAGCTCCACAGAAAGTACTTTAAGGAAACCTTCAGACTGAACAGAAATATAAAAACATCCATGAGGTCACAGGAAAGAATAAGCCTTGATTAAATAATGGTTAAGAAGAGAGGAATTAGAAAGCACAAAAACATTACAGAACCTGGAGAGGAAATGACAGGCAGATCTGTGTGAGTTCAAGATCAGTGTGGTCTACATAGTGAATTCAAGGACAGCCAAAGTTATGCAGAGAGACCCTGTCTCAAGAAACAAAAGCAAATCACAAAGAAACAAACAAAAACAACTCAGAAAACAAAACCCAAGTAAATTGCAAAACTAATAAAGATGAAAGGAATCAATACACACATTTTTCACTAATAGCTCTGAACAAAAATCGTTTCAGTTTCCCAATCAAAACACCTAAAGAGGCACTATGGATTAAAAAGAAATGTCTATTTGCTGCCTTTGAGAAATGGGTCTCGACCTTGGGAAAAACACTACCGTAGAGTGAAGGAGTGAAATAGTATCCCACATAAATAAACAGAGGAGACAAGCAGATATCACTGTTACAGTATCTGATAGAGTAGATTTCAAACCAACACTGGTTAGAAGAGATAAATAAGCCAACCTCACACAGATGGAGGGAACAATTTGTTAAGAGAACATTATAATCCTAAACTTATACTCACTGAACAGAAGTACACCTAATTTCATAAAATGAATATTATTAGATATAAAATTACAGATTAACACTAGAACAGTAATAGTGAGTATTTTCAATACCCCACACTCACCAATCCCAACAAAAAGTGAACTGAGAAACATCTGACTTACATGGCAATAAATGGACTTAATAGGTATCTCAGCAGTCTGCAAGTACATTATGCAATGCAGATTACAAGTTTGAGCACAAATCAAATTTTAGCAGACACAGAAAACTATAACAATTCTTTGTATTCTACTTAGACCACAATTGAATAAAATTAGAAACCAATAGTAAGAGAAAGTATAGAATAAACATAAACCCTATGGAATGATGAGTTAGTCTTTGAAGAAATGAAGATGGAAATGAAACAACATTCCTAGATTTGAGAGAAAATTAATATACATCAGACAAAAATCTGATCTCAAATAAAGAACTTGCTGATACAGTTTATGGCCTTGGAAAAAATGAAAACAGGGCAAAAGATACTTGGAAATGCTACTTATTTTAGTGATCGGGACATTTTCTCCCTTTATATAACTAAAATTGTAAATTAAAATATAGTTAAAACACTTGCCTCTTCCCTTTTATGCTTCCAACCATTCTCATGTACCTGCCTCTCATTCCTTCTCAAACTAATGACCTTTTTGTTATTGTTTTACACACACACACACACACACACACACACACACACCAATCTATAAATAAATACAGCCCCCTGGGAAAAAGAAAAGAAGTTAGCAACAATGTTTAACAAACCATGGACCCAATCTGCTAGATTACTGACCTGCCAGGTAAGATGTAACCATTGGTGTAATAGTGGCAACAATGATATGGGGCTAACCAACCACATTTTGACTAGAATTAAGACCTACTATATGAGAGGGAATTCAGACCTGGTACTGTGAAACTGGTGAAAATATCATGATTTGGGAAGCCATAGGCTCTAATGGTGAACAACAACAACAACTACTACTACTACTTACTACTACTACTATCACTATTACCACTGTTACTACTAATAGTAGCTACTAACTTTGTTTTTCTAATGGATATGTTCTATACATAAAGCAACCTTCTACACACTGATGTTTATAACCATAAGATTACTACAGCTGTTAGCTTTGGTTAGAAAAGCTTATGTTTGTAGTTGGTGGCGGTTACTGCAGATGCTCATAAGTGAGTATAAATGACAGCTGCTTTTATCAATTTATTTTTATATTCCAATCCCAGTTCCCCCTCCCTCCTCTCCTTCTGTTCCCCCAACTTCCCCCTTACCCCACATCCCATCTGCTCCTCGGAGAAGGTAATGCCTCCCCTAGGAAATCTATTAAGTGTCTCCCATCATCTCATTGAGGTAGGACCAAGGCCCTCTCCCCTGCCATGCCTAGGATGATCAAGGTATCTCCCCATATAGAATGAGCTACACAAAGTCAGTTTGGTCAGTTTGTGCATTAGAGTTAGATCTTGGACCCATGCCTGTGGCCTCATATATTGTCCAGCTGCACCGTTGTCACCTGTATTCATGGAGTCCAGTTGAGTAACTGATCTCTCACTAGCTCAGGGCAGCTGATTCTGTGAATTTCTCCATCATTGTTTGACTCCTATTTTCATATTTTCACTCCTCCCTCATTTCAGTTGTACTCCAGGAGCTCTGCTCAATGGTTATATGTGGATTTCTGCATCTGCTTCCATCTGCTTCTAGAAGAGGGTTCTAGCTTCTCTGGGGTTGTGAATTGCAGACTGGGTATCTTTTGCTTTATGAATGGGATTTCTGAGTGTATGAATGAGTGGCTCTTTCAATCTGTATCTGTTTCTTATATCTTCTTTTGAGCTCTTTCCCTCCTGTTTGTTTCTTTAGAAATATTCTGAGGCGTTTGTCTTTGGGTTTCTTGGTTGTTGTTGGTCATTGTGTTGTTGTTTTATGCCTTGGAAGGATGTTTGTTTCCTAATGAAAGACAGAAAGGGGATGGACCTACATTGGAGGGAAGGTAGGGAGGAACTGGTAGGAGTAGAGGGAAGGGAATAAATAAATGGGACATATTTTATGACAAACATCTATTTTCCTTTTTATTACATATATTTTTTCTTTAAAGTAGAAATAAGACTGTTTTACATGTCAATCCCAGTTTCCTCCCCTCCATTCCTCCCCTGGCCCCCCACTAGCCCCCAATCCCAGCACTTTCTGCTCCACAGGGAGGGTGAGGTCTTCCATGGGGAATCTTCAAAGTCTGTTATATCCTTTGGAGCAAGGCCAAGGCCATTCCCCATACATTTAGGCTGAGAGAGTATCTCTCCATGTGGAATGGGCTACCAAAGTCCATTTGTTTGCTAAGGATAAATACTTATCAACTACCAGAGACCCTATATATTGCAGAGGCCTCCTTAATGACACCCACGTTCAAGGGGTCTGGATCAGTCCTATACTGGTTTCCCACCTGTCAGTCTGGGGTCCATGAGCTCCTCCTTGTTCAGGTCAGCTGTTTCTGTGGTTTTCCTCAGTCTGTTCTTGACCCATTTGCTCATCACTCCTCCCTCTCTCAAACTGAATACCAGGAGGTCAGCTCGGTGTTTAGCTGTGGGTGTCTGCTTCTAATTCCATCAGCTGCTGGATGAAGGCTCCATGATGGCATATAAGGTAGTCATCAATCTCATTATCAGAGAAGTGCTTTTAAAGTATCCTCTCCATTATTGATTAGATTTTTAGTTGCGGTCAACCTTGTAGATCTCTGGACATTTCCCTAGTGTCAGATTTCTCTTTAAACCTATAATGGCTCCTTCTATTATGGTATCTCTTTCCTTGCTCTGCTCTATTCTTCCCCTCACTCAAACTTCCTGCTCCCTCATGTCCTCCTCTATCCTCTCTTCTCCCCTTTTCTTTCTCCTAGCTCCCTCTCCTCTCCCCCATATTCCCAATTTGCTTAGGAGATCTTCTCTCTCCTTTTCTGGGGGACCATGTATGTCCCGCTTAAGGTGCTGCTTGTTTCCTAGCTTCTCTGACGGTGTGGATTGTAGGCTGGTAATCCTTTGCTCTATGTCTGAAATCCACATATGAGTGAATACATACCATGTTTGTCTTTTTGTGACTGGTAACTCGCTCAGGATAGTTTCTTCTAGTTCCATCAATTTACCTGCAAATTTCAAGATTCTACTGGTTTTTTTAGTGCTGAATAGTACTCCAATGTGTAAATGTACCACATTTTCCCTATCCATTCTTCAGTTGAGGAGCATCTAGCTTGCTTCCAGGTTCTGACTATTACAAATAATGCTGATATGAACATAGTGGAACAGATGTTCGTGTTGTATGAATGTGCATCTTTTCGGGGTATGCCCAAGAGTGGAATTGCTGGGTCTCCTGGTAGACTGATTCCCATTTACCTTAGGAATCAGCATAATGATTTTCTAAGTGGCTGAATGAGTTGGCACTGCCACCAGCAGGGGAGGAGTGTTCCCCTTTCTCCACATCCTCTCCATCATAAACTGACATTGGTGTTTTTGATTTTAGCCATTCTGTCAGGAGTAAGATGGTATCTCAGAGTTGTTTTTATTTGCATTTCCCTGATGGCTAGGCATGTTGAGCACTTTCTTGAGTGTCTATCAGCCATTTTAGACTCCTCTATTGAGAATTCTCTATTTCATTTTGTATCCCAATTTTAATTGGATTATTTGGTGTTTTGCAGACTAGCTTCTTTAGTTCCTTGTAAATTTTGGAGATTAGCCCTCTCTCGGATATGGGGTTGGTAAATATCTTTTCCTATTCTGTGAGCTGCCATTTTGTCTTGTTGCCTGTGTCTTTTGCCTTACAGAAGCTTCTCAGTTTCAGGAGGTTCATTTGTTAATTGTTGAACTCAGTGTCTGTGCTACTGGTGCTATGATCATGTAGCGATCTCCTGTACCAATCTGTTCAAGGGTACTTACCACTTTCTCTTCTATTTTTAACTATTATTTTTATTTATATTAGAAACAAGCTTGCTTCACATGTCAGTACCAGCTCCCTCACCTAGCACTCCTCTGACTACCCCCCCACCAACTCCCCAGCCTTCACCCTATCCCACCTCTGCTCCCAAGGGAGGGTGAGGCCTCCCGTGGGGGCATCTTCAAAGTCTGTCATATCATCCCAGGTAGGGATGATCTCCCATGTGTCCAGGCTGAGATAGCATCCCTCCATGTGGATTGGAATCCCAAAGTCCATTCGGTGCCAGGGATAAATACTGATCTACCATCAGAGGCCCCATAGATTGCTAAAGCCTCCTCACTGACACCCATGTCAGTGGGTCTGAATGGGTCCCATGGTGATCTCTCAATCACCAGTCTAGGGTCCATGGGCTCCCCCTTGTTCAGGACAGCTCCCTCTATGGGTTTCACCAACCAGGCCTTGACTCCTTTGCTCATCACTACTCCCTATTTGCCACTGGGTTCCAGGATTTCAGTTCAGTGTTCACCTGTGTGTTTCTGCCTCTGCTTCCATCAGCCACTGGATGAAGGCTCTAGGACAACATATAAGGTAGTCATCAATCTCATTATTGGGGGAGGGCATCGGGGCTACATTAAGTGCCCACTGTCTCTTCTAGGAGGTTCAGGGTACCTGGACATATGTTGAGGTCTTTGATCCATTTGGACTTAAGTCTTGTGCTTGGTGATAGACACGGATCTATCTACAGTCCTCTACATGCCAGCATCCAGTTATGCCAGCACCATTTGATGACGATGCTTTCTTTTTTCCATTTTATAATTTTAGCTTTCTGTCAAAAAAGGTGTTTGGAGGTGTGTGGGTTAATATCAGTATTTTCAATTTGATTCCATTTGTCTAAGTATCTATTTTTGTATCAATACCCAGCGGTTTACAGGACTATAGCTCTATAATAGAGCTTGAAGTCTGAGATGGTGATGCCTCTGGGATTTGCTTTATTGTAGAGGGCTATTTTGGCTATCCTGTGTCTTTTGATTTTCCATATAAAGATGAGCATTTTTCTTTCAAGGTCTGTGAAGAAGTGTGCTGGTATTTTGATGGGGATTTTATTGAATCTGTAGATTGCTTTTGGCAAGATTGCCATTTATACTATGCTGATCCTACCTATCCAAGAGCATGGGAGATCTTTCCATTTTCTGTTATCTTATTTAATTTCTTTTTTTAAAGACTCAAAGGTCTTGTGATACAGGTCTTTCACTTGTTTGGTTATCATTACCCCAAGATATTTTATGTTGTTTGAAGCTATTGTAAAGGATGATGTTTCTCATTGTGCTTATTCAGAAAACTGAAACTCTAAGACAGGGTGTGAAGCTCATCTTCCCCATGGAAGATTCATATGCTAGTAGCTCCAAAGTCAGGGATGGACCTTGGAAAGTGTTCCCCATAGCAGATTCTACTAGCAACATTTCCCCACTAAGGGATATGGCACATTCCCCAAGACATCCTCAACCAATTTCAACTCCCCAGGAAGGGATGAGTCCCAAAGCGAAACTCTCCAAAGGCTGTTTCAACTGTAAGTAGCTCCCCAGCAAGCTATAGAACCTGGAGATCACTCCAACCAAGTCAGACTAAATGATTAACAGCACCACAGTAAGGGAAAGGGCCTGTAGAGCACCTGCAATGAGAGCTTCACCTGTGAGAAGCTACCCAGTAAAGGACAGGGACTGGAGATAACTTTCTTAGTGGCAGTCTCAACTGCCACAATCCACTAAGTCAATGAGAGCCCAAAAGGGCACCTGTCTCAGGACAGCTTCACCTATTAGCAAGTACTCTACTCAGTCGGGGGCCTTTTTAGGGAAGCATTTCCTCCATGCTGGCTTCAACTGCCAATAACATATAGGTAAGCCACAATAGATCCTGGAGAGTACTCTTCTACAGGAGATTCTACTGCCAGTAACAGCTCAGTAAGGGATAGTGTATTAGGATTTTCTGGAGGTACAGCACTCATAGAATGAGTCTATATCTGTATAAAGGGGATTTATTAGAATGACTTACAGACTGTTGTCCAGCTAGTCCTACAATGACTGCCTACCTACCAAGGTCCACGAATCCAGGAGTTGCTCAGTCTATGAGGCAGGATGTCTCACCTAGTCTTCAGTATACACCAGAATCCCAAAGAAGGAGAAGAAATGGCTTTGCCAGTGAGGGTGAGGGCAAGCAGGCAGAGAGAGCAAACGTTCTTCTTTCATGTTCTTTCTAAAGGCTGCCTACAGAAGGTGTGGCCAGATTAAATGTGACTCTTCCCACCTGAAAAGATCTGGATGAAAAGATGGGTCTTCTCACTTCAAATGGTTTAATGAGGAAAAAATCCCTCACAAGTGTGCCCAGACATTCAGCTTTCATTAATTCCAGATGCAGGGAAGTGGCAACCAAGAACAGGCATCACAGAAAGAGACAGGACAGTGCCTCCTTCATGGATGCCTTAACTTGTCAGTAGCTCCTCAGTAAGAGGTATTGCCTGGAGTGCACCTCCCCAAGACAGCCTGAACTCTCAAATAGCTTCTCAGTGAGAGACAGGGTTGGAGAGCCCATCCTTCATTCCACCTTCAACTGCCTACAGCTCTGTAATAAGGGACAGGTTTTGTGCTTGCTGTTTTGTTTGTTTTGTTTTGTCAACTTGACACAAGGTAGTTGACTGAGAGGAAGAAAACTCAATCTGGAAAGTCCCTTCTAAAGAGTGGCTTGAAGCCAACTCCTAGGGGCATTTTACTGATGGAGGATTAGAGTGGGAGGGCCCAGCTCCCTGTGGGAAATGCTAGAAAATGTATGTAACTAGAGATTGGTAGGTGAATTATATCAGACTCCCAGATGAATTATTTTCTTTTAAATAGAGAATGCAATTTTTAGCACATGAAGGATTGAAATAAAGCTCACTGACAGAGCACTTTCTTGTCATATATGTGACCCTGGGTATGTACACTATAGACAGGTATTATTCATCCATGAAGAATGAAATCATGTAACTTACAGCTAAATAAATGACACCATAGGATATCACCCTATGTTAGCGATAAAAAGAAATATCACATATTTTCAAATGTGAAAAATATTAAAATTATGAAAAAGTTAATGTGCAAGGAGGATATCAATTATTGTGAACTGGAAAGATTTTTATGGTTTGGGGGTGTTCTGCTTTGCTTTCTGATGCTGTGGTAAATACCACATCCAAACTCAACTTGTTGAAGGAAGGGTTTACTTAAGCTTACAGTTTCTACTCTGTTATAAAGGGAAGTCAGGGCAGGAACTCAAGGCAAGAACTGAAGCAAAGTCTGGAGAGGAATAAACTTACTGGCTTGCTCCCCATGTCCTTCTCAGGTACATTACTTATACAAACCAGGGTCACATGACCATAGATGGCGCCACTCAACAGTGAGCTGGGCCCTCTTACGTCAAATGAGCAATTGAGAAAATATCCCACAGACACACCCTCAGGACAGCCCAGTAGAGGCAAACTTGGGGTTGCCTCTTCCCAGTTGTGTCAAGCACAGGAGAAAAAGAAGAAGGTGGATCAGATAGACAGAACTCTATGCAAATATCACAATGAAGTCATTAACATGCAAAGTTGATGTCTATTAGTATAAAATGTATATTAAATAATGATAAAATAAATTAGGCAAGCAGGGAAAAATATGTGGTAATTGAATTTCTACTGAAGAATTAATATTCATACCACCACAAAGATTTATTATTTTAGGAATATTAAGGGAAAACATGTTTATATGTAAACTTCATTTTACCTTTCATTACTGATTAGATTCGTTGCCATAGTGTTTTCTGAACTCTATTTCTTATTTCATGTGTTTAAAAGTTTTCTGCTAGGATATTCATGTTTAGTCTGAGTTTCAGTCTATTTCCACACCTGCACATTCCTATAGCAACACCACAGTGTTTTAAAACATGTTTCTTTGATACGTTTTTCTGTAAGCAAGGATCCTGTCTTTTTCTTGTACTAAAAAAGTTCTTGGCATTCTCTCTTTTAAAAACTTCCAGATGAATGTTAAAATTCTTCTCTCTGACTTTCAAAAACCCTGTAGGGATTTCAGTCTGAATAATAGTAAACTTACATCTGAGTTTGGGAAAAATTGGCATGTTTATTGTGTTTAGTCTTCCCATCCAGGAACATGTTATTCTTCTACATAAATTGACGTAAATCTTATCTCTGTCCCAGCACAGTTTGTAACCCTGTGCAGATCATTTTTATTGTTTGATTCGGAATACTTTGTGTATAGTATCGACATTGAAAGTAGGCCTTTTGCTTCCTCCCATATTTACCAATTAATGATTACCAATATGTAACATTTTATTTTTGTATGTGCCACTTACTAAAACTAAGCTTTCTCATTGACTCTATGATTGCTATATTTGATCCTTTATGGTTTCTAGGTGCATATTTTAATGCATTTACAGTAATATTTACTAATAGTATTAAGTTAATATACTGAAAGAGCATGGATTTTGACTTCTGATTCTAGTATATCATCATTAAAGATGATATTGGTTGTTTTATCTGAACATCATAATTTTAATGATATAAACTCTCATACCGAGTATTTTAAAATCATGTGTCAGCAGACAGTGAGGTCAACAATTAATATATAGGAACTCCTGAGACTGAGAAGCTTCTGTAAGGTAAAGGACACAGTCAACAAAACAAAAAGGCAGCCCACAGTATGGGAAAAGATATTCACTAACCCTACATCTGACAGAGGACTGATATCCAAAATTTATGAAGAACTCAAGAAGCAAGTCTCCAAAACACCAAGGGTCCAATTAAAAAGTGGGCTACAGAACTAAATAGAAAATTCTCAATAGAGGAGTCTAAAATGGCTGAGAGTCACTTAAGAAAGTACTCAATATCCCTAGGTATCAGGGAAATGCAAATAAAAACAACTCTGAAATACCATCTTACTCATGTCAGAATGGCTAAAATCAAAAACACCAATGTCAGTTTATGCTGTAGAGGATGTGGAGAAAGGGGAGTGCCAACTCGTACAGCCACGTTGGAAATAAGTATGGAGATTCCTCAGGAAAATGGGAATCAGCCTACCACAGATATCAAAAAGATGCACATTCATACAACAAGAACATCTGTTCCACTATGTTCATAGCAGCGCTATTTGTAATATCCAGAACTTTGAAGCAACCTAGATGCCCCTCAACTGAAGAGTGCATAGAGAAAATGTGGTACATTTACACAATGGAGTACTATTCAGCAGAAAAAACAATGGAATTCTGAAATTTGCAGGCAAATGGATGGCACTAGAAGAAACCATCCTGAGTGAGGTAACCCATTCACAAAGAGACAAACATGGTATGTACTCTCTCATATATGGATTTTAGACATAGATCTGGGGAGTGCCAGCATACAATCCCACAGCCAGAGAGTCTGGGAAACAGAACCTTCATCCAATGGCTGATGGAAGCAGAGGCAGACAGCCACAGCTAAACACTGAGTTGAACTCAAGGAGCCCAGTGACAGAGAGGGAGGACTGATAAGCAAAGGAGTTAAGACTGGGCTGTTTTAACCCCCCAGAAACAGCTCACCTGACAAGGGGTAGCTCTTGAGTCCCTGACTGATGACTGGGAATCCAGCATAGGACTGATCAAGATCCCCTGAATGTGGGTGTCAGTGAGGAGGCCTAGGCAATCTATAGGGTCTCTGGTAGTAGATCAGTATTTGTCCCTAGAATGTGAATGGAAATGGACATTGGGACCCCATCCCAAATAGAGGGATACTCTCTCAGCCTAGACACAAGGGAGAGGGTCTAGGCCCTGCTCCAAATGATGTGACAGACTTTAAAGATCCCCCATGGAAGGCTTCACCCTCCCTGGGAGCAGAAAGGGGATAGGATAGGAGGTTTGTTGGGGGCATGGGAGGAGGGGAGAGAGGGAAATGGGATTGACATGTAAAACAAGCATGTTTCTAATTTAAATTTAAAAAGGAAAAATAAAGTATATTGAAATTCAACAAATTCCTCTTGTGCAAATTGGTTTAATCCAATAATACAAATTTCATTAGGCCAGATCTTCACTTTCATATTGTGTTTTGTGTTATTTGCTTTGATATTTTATTTTGGAATGTCATTCTCATTTTATACACACTCATTGATCTCCTTTGTGGTGTATTTGGCAAGATTTGATAGCAGGGATTTTTAATGTTAAAAACATTAGGAAAAGGTTGTTATTAAATTTAATCTGATATTTCTTGAAATGACCAAATACTTATATGGTCCCAATGACGATAAAAACAGGATAAATAATATCAGTATGGAATTTGTATTTTTTCTTAGAGCACGAGTATTGCGGTGATTTCTGTGTGTTTCATTCGGTGCTATAAGCATATTTTCTCACACAGTACTTAAGAAAAGTAGAAATTTCATAAATGATCAGTGAGTAAATGTGGAATAATGAGAGTCTACATGGAACATTTTGGAATGTATTTGAAAATATTTTTCTTTCTTTCTTTTTTTTTTTTTTTGGTTTTTCCAGGCAGGGTTTCTTAGTGTAACAGCCTTGCCTGTCCTGGAACTCATTTTGTTGGAAATATTTTTCAATTTATGACATATTTATTTCTATAGAGATCTTTTAGGGCAACTCACAGACAAGTAAAAATAAAATATTTTTTATTTAAAACTGGGACAGAGCATGTTGCTTATTCTCTTAGTGAACACAGGAAAGGCAATTCCTTCCTCAAGTTCGTTAGCATGTCTGGATCAAAAGGTCATTAACGTTGAACTTAAATATCACTCAAAGTAAAACAACATGATTCTAAATGAAATATTAGTTGTAATAGGCATCCTACATAGGCTATATGAACTTTTTGTTTTAATCATATAATAAACTATGTTGCAACATCAAGAGTAAGATGCAAGTAGAAATTTAAAAAAATTGTATTGTGTTTGACTTTTTTACAAAATAAATATTCTTTATACATTTTCTATTAATAGAAAAGAATACTAGCTAATAAGTTTTACTCATATATGATTAATTTTAATTTCAAAATTAGCTTTGATTATTTATGTATATATGTGCATGCCTGTGTGAGTATATTTGTACCACAAGGCCAATAAAGGATACTGCAGTACCCTGGAACTGGAGTTAAAGATGGTTTTAAACTACATGATTGCAGAAGTTGGAAAATGAATCTAGGTTTACTACAAGAGCAGCAAGTGCTCTTAACCACTGAGCCATCTCTCCGGCCCCATATGACTAACTTTAAGTTTCTTCAACACACAATTTTTGGCAATTTATATACAGAGATTTATGATTTTGGTGTTGTAGATCAGTGACCTGTGACCACTATTATACTTTTTTTTACTTGGCTAAACAATATGGTGCAAACTTCAACTATAAAAGATTTCATATTATTGAAAAATTGTGAAACACAAAAGAATATATAAATGAAGTACATCTGCAATGCTTTCTGTTGATGAAATGTGTGATAAAAAGTGTGATCAGAAGGAAAACTGTAAAATGGAAATCTCTTAGTTTATATTTATTTTAATTGAGATGAGTTTCTATTTTTTGTTTTTTTTCTTGGCCTTCTTTTTTCTTCTTATTCTTTTAGAAACACTCTTATTTATATATCCATCCCCCCATTCCCTCACCCACCCATCCTCCCATGCTTCACACTGACTCCCCAACTCACTCCCACCCACTCCTCAGGGATAATGAGGCCCTCCATGGGGGATCATCAAAGTCCATCACATCATCTGGGGGAGAATCCAGGCCCTCCTTCTTGTATCTGGGCTGCAATAGTATCCCTCCTTAGGGAATGGGCTCCCAAAGTCCATTTGTGACCCAAGAATAAACACTGGATCCACTGTTAGAGGTTCCATAGGCTGCCTTGGCCTACTAGCTGGCACCCACATTCAGAGAGCTTGGTTCGGTCCAATGCTGGTTCCCCAGCTTTACAACTAGTGTCTCCATGCTCTCACTAGGTCAGGTCTACTGTTTCTGGGGGTATCTCCAGTGCCGTCAAGGTTCATTTGTTCATCTCTCCTCCCTCTCTGCAACTGACTTCTGGGAGTATGACTCAGTTTTTAGCTGTGAGTGCCTGTTTCTGCTTCCATCAGTTACTGGGTCAAGGCTCTAGGAATGGTAACAAGTTTCTAAAAGAAAAAGAAAGAAATCCATTTTGTGCAGTTTTTCAGAATTTAGCTTTGCTGGATACACTTGGTATACCTTGCTTTTCTCTCAAACAGCATAAAGTTATGCCAGTTAATAGAAACATGTCAAAATATAAACTGTCAATGCAGCACATTCTAGTGCATGGCCATGAACGATCATGATCTAGCTTGGTTCCAGGAGAATAAAATAAGGAAAGAACAATTAGTTTTTGACTGTTTTAATTAAGAACTTGGCTGAAGGGATAAATTGGTGATATTCTGAAGAAATTAAGACAACAGTGTTCCTTTCCCTGATCTTCAAACTTTGATAGAAAACTTCTCCAAAGGGTGACCTCACTTGTGGTTAATTAGCACAAGATTACCTGGTATCTGAGAGAAAGCCTACATATTCTCTTATAGAAGGTGTTACAATTTGATGAATAGCCAAAAGAAAAAAGAAAAATAGCCGGGTGTTGGTAGTACATGCCTTTAATCCCAGCACTTGGGAGGCAGAGGCAGGTGGATCTCTGTGAGTTCAAGGCCAGCCTGGTCTACAGAGCAAATGCCAGAACAGCATCCAAAGCAATACAGTGACACTCTCTCTCAAAAAACAAACAGAAAAAAAACAATTTGATGAATAGCTTAGGGATAATTCTTTATTATCCCACCTTTATTAACATAATCATAAATTTTATAAAGCTGCACTGGTCACTCATTTCTAAGCTTCATTTGCCACAAGCTTCAGCTATAAACATATATTCTGACTGATGAAACAAAAGTGGCACCATCGATAATTGGAAAAGTATTCATACAACTTAGGAAGCTCATCTTTCTTCAGCTTTCAAATGAGACCAACTCAGAGACCATGTTGGATTGTGAAGTAGATGTATGAGGACAATGGTAAGAATTCAGGATGTCAAATGGATTTGTTTATCTGTCTTCCTTGTGCCAGATTTCATGCCTACTAATTTATTTATTAAATGCATTTGTTGTATTTTAGATTCTGGGATATAGCTTAGTTAGTAGAGTGTTTGCTTAGCATGCATGAGAGCATGGTTTCAATTCCCAGTACTACATAACTAGGCATGGCAGCACCCATCTGTAATCTTAGCATTCAGGAGATGAAGATATGAGAATAAAAAGTTCAAGCTCATCCACATCTTTGTAACAAGTTGGAAGTCAACCTTGGATACTGGAGCCCTTGTCTCAAGAATAGAAAGACAGACAGACAGACAGACAGACAGACAGACGGAAGGACGGATGGACAGACGGACAGATGGATGGACAGATAGATAAAGATAGATGATGTAATATTTGAGAGAGATCACTACTACAGATAAATATAAACCTAAATGAAGGAGAAAGAAATTTTTTCAAAGAAACCGTGATTATGGCGCTTTCAATATTCAGCATATAAGGACCAAGTAAAGCATCCAACTAAGAATTTTTATCCATTTTATCTATTTCAATACCTGAAAGGAAGCCAGTATCCCTACTATATACAGATGATAAAAGGGCTGAGAAAGAAATCAGAGAAACATCACCCTTTACAATAGCCACAAACAACATTAAATACCTTGGGGTAATGCTAACAAAAAAAGTGAAAGACAAAGAAGCTAAAAATTTACAATGGAATAAAGAAAGCATCTTCAACAAATGGTGCTGGCAGAACTGGAGGCTGGCATGTAGAAGAATGCGGATCAATCCATGTTTATCGCCATGCACAAAACTATTCACTAATCCCACATCTGACAGAGGGTTGATCTCCAAAATTTACAAAGAACTCAAGAAGCAAGTCTCCAAAACACCAAAGGACCCTATTAAAAAGTGGGCTGCAGAACTAAATAGAGAGTTTTCAATAGAAGAGTCTAAAATGGCTGAGAGGCACTTGAGAAAGTGCTCAACATCCTTAGCCATCCGGGAAATGCAAATCAAAACAACTCTGAGATACCATCTCACTCCTGTCAGAATGGCTAAAATCAAAAACACCAATGACAATTTATGCTGGAGAGGATGTGGTGAAAGGGGGACACTCCTCCATTGCTGGTGGGAGTGCCAACTGGTTCAGCCACTTTGGAAAGCAGTATGGAGATTCCTCAGAAAAATGGGAATAAACCTACCACAAGACCCAGCAACTCCACTCTTAGGCATATACCCAAAAGATGCCCATTCGTACAACAAAGATGTCTGTTCCACTATGTTCATAGCAGCTTTATTTGTAATAGCCGGAACTTGGAAGCAACCTAGATGTCCCTCACCCGAAGAGTGGATAGAGAAAATGTGGTACATCTACACAATGGAGTACTATTCAGCAGAAAAAAATAATGGAATCATGAGATTCGCAGGCAAATGGATGACACTAGAAGAAACCATCCTGAGTGAGGTAACCCAGTCACAAAAAGAGAAACATGGCATGTACTCTCTCATATATGGATTTTAGACATAGATCTGGGGAGTGCCAGCCTACAATCCTATGGCTAGACAGTCTGGGAAACAGAAACTACATTTAGTGGCTGGTTAAGTACTGAGCTGAACTCAAGAAAGCCAGTATCAGAGAGGGAGTACTGATGATCAAAGGGATTAAGACTGGGCTGGTTGAACCCCCAGAAACAGCTGATCAGACAAAGGTTAACTCTTGAATCCCAGGCATCAGCCTGGGAATCCAGCATGGGACTGATGAAGACCCCCTGAATCTGGGTGTCAGTGAGGAGGCCTAGGTAATCTATTGAGCCTTGGGCAGCAGATCAGTACCCATCCCAAGTATACACACGGACTTTGGACTTCCATAGAACAATGTGAGGTGCACTCTCACCCTGAACTCTTGGGGAAGGGTCTAGGCCCTGCCCTATATGAAATGACAGACTATGGACACCCCCATGGAGGGCTTCACCCTCCCTGGGGGAACGAGGGGATAACGGGGGGGGGATGGGGGGAGGGCACGGGAGGAGGGTAGGGAAAGGGAGAGGGACGTGGAACTGACTTGTGAAGCAACCTTGTTTCTTATCTAAATTTTAAAAAAAGAATAAAAAAATCTAAAAAAAAAACTATTGCCACAAACAACATAAAATACCTTGGGGTAACATGAGCCAAGCAAGTGAAAGACCTGTATCACAAGAACTTTGAATCTTTAAAGAAAGAAGTTCAAGAAGCCCTCAGAAAATGGAAAGATCTCCCATGCTCTTGGATAGGTAGGAACAATGTAGTAAAAATGGCAATCCTGCCAAAAGCAATCTACAGATTTAATGCAATCCCCATTAAAATACCAGCACAATTCTTCACAGACCTTGAAAGAACAATAATCAATTTTGTATGGAAAAACAGAAAGTCCAGGATAGCCAAAACAACCCTGTTCAACAAGGCAATGTCTGGAGGCAACACCATCCCTGACTTCAAGCTCTATTATAGAGCTATAGTCCTGAAAACAGCTTGGTATTGGCACAAAAATAGACAGGTAGACCAAGGAAATCGAATTGAAAACCCTGATATTAACCCACACATGTATGAACATCTGATCTTTGACAATGAAGCTAAAAATATACAATGGAAAAAAGAAAGCATCTTCAACAAATGTTGCTGGCATAACTGGCTGATGACATGTAGAAGACTGTAGATAGACACATGTCTATTGCCATGCACAAAACTTAAGTCCAAATGGATCAAAGATCTCAACATAAATCCAGCCATACGGAACCTGTTACAAGAGAGAGTGGGAGGCACCCTTGAACGCACTGGTACAGTAGACTGCTTCCTGAACATAATTCCAGTAGCACAGACACTAAGATCAACAATTAATAAATGGGAACTCCTAAAACTGAGAAGCTTCTGTAAGGCAAAGGACACAGTCAACAAGACAAAAAGGCACCCCCCACACCCCACAGATTGGGAAAAGATATTCACTAACCCCACATCTGACAGAGGGCTGATCTCCAAAATTTACAAAGAACTCAAGTAGCAAGTCTCCAAAACACCAAAGGATCCAATTAAAAAGTGGGCTACAGAGCTAAATAGAGGATTTTCAATAGAGGAGTCTAAAATGGCTGAAAGGCACTTGAGAAAGTGCTCAACATCCTTAACCATCCAGGAAATGCAAATCAAAACAACTCTGAGATACCATCTCACTCCTGTCAGAATGGCTAAAATCAAAAACACTGAAGACAATTTATGCTGGAGAGGATGTGGTGAAATGGAAACACTCCTTCACTGCTGGTGGGAGTGCCAACTCATACAGCCACTTTGGAAATCAGTATTGCAGTTCCTCAGGAAAATGGGAATCGGTTTACCAGAAGATCCAGAAATTCCAGTATTAAGCATATACCCAAAAGTTGCACATTCATGCAACAAGGACATCTGTTCAAGCATGTCCATAGCAGCATTATTTTTAACAGCCAGAACCTGGAAGCAACCTAGATGCCTCTCTACTGAAGAATAGATAGAGAAAATGGGGTACATTTATATAATGGAGTGCTACTCAGCAGAAAATAACCAATGGAGTCTTGAAATTCACAGGCAAATTGATGGAACTTGAAGTAATCATCCTGAGTGAAGTAACCCAGTCACATGAAGACAAACATGGTATGTGGTCACTCATATATGGATTTTAGGCATAGAGCAAAGGATTATCAGCCTACAATCCATACCATCAGAGAAGCTAGGAAACAAGGAGTACACTAATACAGAAATACATAGTTGTTCAAAGAAGGACAAAGGGACAAGACCTCCTGAGAAAATTGGGAGTATGGGGGTGAGGGAGAGGGTGTTAGGAGAAAGAGAAGTGGAGAAGAGGAGGGGAGAGGAGAACATGAATGAGTAGGAAGATGGAGTCACGGGAAGAATAGAGGAGAGCAGGATGAGAGATACCATAATAGAGCGAGCCATTATAGGTTTAAAAGGAAATCTGACACTAGGGAAATGTCCAGAGACCTCCAAGGATGACTCCAACTAACAATCTTAGCAACAGTGGGGAAGCTACCTTAAATGCCCTTCCCTGGTAATGAAATTGATATCTGCCTTACATGCCATCCTAGAGTCTTCACTCAGTGGCTGACTGAAGTAGAAGCAGTCACCCACAGCTAAACACAGAGCTGAACTCTGGAATCCAGTTGTAAAGAGGGAGGAGTGATGATCAAAGCGATCAAGACCAGGCTTGAGAAATCCACAGAAACAGCTGACCTGAACAAGGGGGAGCACATGGACCCCAGACTGATAGCTGGGAAACCAGCATAGGACTCTTCCAGACTTCCTGGATGTAGATGTCAGTTTGGAGATCTGGTTAATCTATGAGGCCTCTGTTATTTATCCCTAGTACAGGAATGGACTTTGGGAGCCTACTCCACATAGAGTGATACTCTCTAAGCCTAGACACACGGGCTGGGGCCTAGGTCCTGCTCCAAATGATATGACTGCCTTTGAAGTTCCCCTGTGGAAGGCTTCAACCTCCCTGGGAGCAGAAAGGGGATGAGATAGGGGGTTGGTGGGGGGGCACAGGTGGAGGGAAGTGAGAGGGAATTCACAGTAAGCTATAACTCCCTTAACTTTAGAATTAGGGGAAGGCAGAACTGTGCTATATTTTATAGTATATTTCAGACATTTTCTTAGTAATAAGAATATTTGGTTGGATGCAGAAGTTGGTAACTGGCTATAAAAGACAGTAAAGACAGGTTTGCCTTTATTTGTTACTTGATCTGTGTGATCAGATAACAATGATTTTCAATGTTTTAAAGGATGTAAGTGTATACCCGAAAGAAATTATTTTACCTCTGATTATTCAAGTAAGGAATTACATTAATTAGGTTGAAGAGTCATCTTAAAAGTCACTATGCTGCATAAAAGGAGGAAACCTAGCTGAGCATCAGCGTTCATTACCCTCTGCATTTCATATTGCAATGCATTGTGACCAATTGCTTCCAGCTCCTGATGCCTTAGCCTCTCTACCACAAGCAATTGTACCTTGAACACTGAGCCAAAATAAACCTTAAGTTGTTACGAACAACAGAAAAGTAACTAAAACACATATGAAACCTATAAAACATATTTTCCTTTCCACTGCAGTTGACCTGCCAGGATCTCCACAATGTATTTGGTAAATAGACTGATTTATGACTTTTCTCTTGTTATGTAGTAGAAAGTTTTCGAAAGTGAAACATGATTCCGTTGCTGGGCCATGCTCACTCATATTTGACTCAGAATAAACTATCTCTTATTATCTCTGGAGCAAAAGCTCGTTTTGCATTGAAAAATTTGGAGCCGAATATTTGATATTCCTCAATTATTTCTTTTGAGCACTAAGCTGGAAGTCATGGGCAATAAATCAGAAAATGATTATGAGAAAGTATACTTCAGTTGAAATTTTGTAGTATCTAAGAAAAATAATAGAAATATTAACCTATAAAAACTTTATTTTGAACACTTCCAAATTTTTACAAAGATGTTAGAACTAGAAAATAAATTTTAAAAATTTAGAGGTTGCATCAAAACTAAAGATAAATACCCTCTGTGCTTGCCTTCTTCACCAAAATGATCTGAGCATCCTCTTCTTTCACAATCCCCTACACTCTCTAGGATTCACCAAAGGCGAAGTTTCATGGAAAAGGGAAATATTGTTGTGACCTTATTTAAGATAAACCCTAAAGGGACAGGAGAACCTTGTATTGGCTCTGTTCTCTAACCCAAAGAGTGGCTAGAAGTGCTTTTATTGGGGTCCCGATTTGTACAGGACCTACTTGTGTTTTCCAAACTAGATAGGAACATCTTTCCGACTTACGAGCAATGAGTTGCTGATTTATGTAAGTTACTAGAGCTATTGGCTTCAAGAAACAATGCTTAGGGATGGCTCCATTTAAGAAATTGGAGAAAGACCAAAAGTACTTTAACAAAAGTAGATGTGAATGGTAAAACTGCCTACAAAACACTAAGATAAGATACTTACTCTGCACCGTGGTGCCGATATTCTCAGAAGCTATTAATGAGACCAGAAAGACTGTAAGATAAGGCCAAGAGAAACTATAACCAACTCGCAGATGTCCATTGTTTTATGCATATGAGTCTTTTGCCCACACGTATGTCTGTGCATTCTGTGCATACCTAGTGCTAGCAAAGGTCAAAAGTCAGAAAAGACATTCAGATACCCCAGGACTGGAGTTACAGACAATTAGGAGTCACTATGTGGGTGCTGGGAATTGAACCCTGGCCTTCTGTAAGGGCAGCAAGTGCTCCTAACAGCTGAACCATTGCTCCAGCCCCTAGTTCAGACATTTAAAAATCTTTAAATAGGGCCAGTGTGTAAATGTGCCTGCTACCAAGCATGACAACCTCAGATCAATCCCTGGAACTCAAGTAGTGGGTAGAGCAAACTGGCTGGCATATACACACGAATGTACACAATCTATTAAATAATAAATAAATAGCAAAATATTCAAACACTACTCAGTAATTTTTCCTGAGAACTTTTTGGATGGCAAAAGTGATGCCTCATATCCTCTGCATCTATAGAAGGGCTAGGAAAGGAATTGGCCACTTTGTTAAACAACACAGTGTTAACTATACTTGTCTCAAATAACCTCATTAACTTGGCAGCCAAACTTGGCTAGAAACAAGCCAAGATAAGGCTGGGTATTCATAAGCAATACTAATCCAATGTTTTCATATTTTAAAGCAGTAAAAACAGCTAAGCTGTCAGGCAAATGAACCTATATACTAAAAAGACATTTATTCATTACTACTACAGAAAAGCTGGCCCATCCAAGAAAGATTTGTGAAATTGACTTAAGTAGGTGTAGCTCTGAAATGAACAATAGACCTGTGAGGTAAAATTTGAGTAAAAGTAAAGGATAAAATATGGTCACTCTGGGGTAATCCAGGGATGTATTCCTTCGTTTCCTAATAGCATCTAAGGAGAGAGAATTTTTAACCAGGAGGAAAGAAATGTCCTAGTAGATAAATGGGCAATATTATACATCCCATCAAGTTGGAGCTGGAGATGTAGTCTATATATATTACAGCACTTGTCTCCCCTGAGCAACATTCTAGGTTCAATTCTCATCACTGCTAAAAGAAAGAAGTTTCAATTATAAGCATAAGGCTCAAGTTCTAGACCAGCCTGGGCTTCACTCTGAGATCATTTCTTAAAGTAGAAAAAATATATCCTAACATATCCTAAAAATTCCTCCATTAAAAGAGCAATTCAATTGGTAGGAAATTCTACTCACACAGCTGTACTTATAAGATACCACATATCAATGTAATTTTAGATGAAACTGTGGGATACAATATTTTTCTAATTATATAATACCATTTAGTTATTGGAAAATGATATTTTCAAAGCACAGACTAAAACTTCAGAAAAATAGTATCCAAATTAAAGAGTGCAAAGCATGGTGGCACATACCCTTAATTCCAGGATTTGGGATGCACAGACAGGCCAATTTTCTGTGGGTTCAAGGCCAGTTTGGTGTACATAGTAAGTTCCAGGCTAACAGAAGTAAAATGAAATAAAGAAAAACATTTTCAGATTTTAAAAAAGTCAAATTATCAGAGGCAGACACCCAGAGCTGTGAACCAAATTGAACTCCTGGAACATACTTGCAAAGAGGAGTGATGACCAAGGGAATTAGGAATGGCCTGGCAAGGCCCACAGGGGCAGCTGACCTAAAGAAGGGGCATCACATGGACCCCAAATTGATGATTGGGGGGCCAGCATGGGACTGATCCAGACATCCTCCCATCGAAACTGGGTGACAGAGAGGAGGCCTTGGCAATCTGTGGGACCTTGGAGAGTGGAGCAGTATTTATTCCTGGCATACAGAGGGACTCTGGGAGCCCGTGACATGTGGAGGGATGCTTGCTCAGCCTGAACACATGGGGAAGAACCTGAGCCATTCCAGCTATGATGTGACAGACTCTGGAAATCCCTGATGGAGGCCCTTGCCCTCCCTGAGGAGTGGAGGGGGGAAGGAGTGGGAGTGAGGGGTTGGGAGGATTGGGGGGGTGGAGGAGGGGAGGGAAAGGGAACTGAAAGTGACATGTGTAAAAAGTTAAAAAAATATGGGAAAATTATTTAATTAGCAATCAGATTGGCCTACATGAATTACCCTGAGTTGAAAGTAAAGGCCACTAGGTAGTAATTTACAACATGAAAACAATAAAGTACTTTGATAAAAGTAAATAGATGAGCAAGTATAAAAAATATACAAATTTAGTTTGAATATCATTTATTTTCTTTGTAGCAAAGTATTTTTTAAAAGACACAAGTATAAAGTATATTTATGTTAGATATATATGGTAGTTTGATTGTAATTGGCCACCATAATCTGATAAGGAGTGGCACTATTAGGAGGTATGCTTTGTTAGAGGGGAAATGGTCTAGTTGGAGGAGCTGTGTCACTGTGGGGTATGTTTTTAGGTTTCCTACGCTCAGGATACTGTACAGTATCTAAGTCAACTTCCTTTTGCGTGCAAGTTATATGTCTACCTGCATGCCACCTGGCTCCCTGATATGATGATAGTGGACTGAACCACTGAAACAGTAAGCAAGCCATCCCAAATAATGTTTTCTTTATAAGAGCTGCCCTGATCACATTCTGGAATCTCCTGGCCTGGGGACTGCAGGCACCTCAACTGGCCCCAACTCACCAAGCAATTACCAGTCTGCTGATATCACTGTGATAATCCAGCTGCCATCCACCAGAAGAGGGAGTGCCTCAGACATGCCTGCACCCACCATGAGGCCCATCAGAGAATTGCACCTGCTAACACTCAACGGATGGGAACCTCAGACCCATACCCACCAGGACAGGAAGAGACCCCACTGGAAGAAGGGATGGGAAGCTGACAATATAAGACCGCATTCAACAACAGAAAAGCCAGTATGACACCTCTAGAGTCTAGGGACTCTACACCAGCAAGACCTGAACATCCTAACACAGATGAAGCAGAAGAAAACAACCTTAAAAACTTCATGAAGATGATAGATGCCCTAAAAGGGGAAATGAGAAAATCCTGTAAAGAAATGGAAAAAAAGACAACCCAAAATTTCAAGAAACAATTCATACAGTGCAAGGATTGAAAGCTGAAATAGAGACAATTTAAAAAAACACAATCTGAAGGAATGCTGGAATTAGAAAAGGTGGGTAAACCATCAAGAACTACAGATGCAAGCATAACCAACAGAATACAAGAGATAGAAGAGAGAATCTCAAGCATTGTAGATACACTAGGAGAAATAGATTCATTGCCCAAAAAAACTTAAGTCCAACAAATCCCTAACACAAACTATCCAGGAAATAATGGGACACTGTGCAAAGGCCAAACTTAAGAAAAATAGGTATACAAGAAGGGAAAGAAACCCAACTCAAAGGCACAGAAAACATGTTCAACAAACTCATAGAAGAAAACTTCCCCAACCTAAAGAAAGACATGCCAATGAAAGTAAAAGAAGCCTACAGAACACCAAATAGAGTTGGCCACAAATAAAGAGCCCTCGGCACATAATAATTAAAACACCAAAGATATAAAATAAAGAAAGAATATTAAGAGCAGCAAAAGAAAAAGACCAAGTAACATATAAAGGCAAACCTATCAGAATCACAACTGACTTCTCCATGAAAACTCTGAAAGCCAGAAGGTCCAACACTAAGAGGCCATGGATGCCAACCCAGACTACTATATCCAGGAAAGCTTTCAATCACTATAGATGGAAAAAACAAGATATTTAATGACAAAACCAGATTTGAACAATACATAGTAATCCAGCCCTACAGAAATTGGAAGGAAAACTTCAACCAAAGGAAGCTAACTACACTCACAAAAACATAGGCAATAGATAATCCCACTTTATCAAAAGCCAAAAGAAAAAGCAGGATAAATCCACTCACAATACCACCAAGAACAACAAATCAAAAACAAACAAGAATGAACAATCAATGGTCCTTAATTTCCCTCAATATTTATGGTATTAACTTGCCTATAAAAAGACAAAGGCTAACAGAATTGATACAAAGACAGAATCTCCCCTTCTGCTACACACATGAAAACACACCTGAACTTCAAAAACAGACATTACCTCAGGGTAAAGGGTTGGGATAAGATTTTCCAATCAAATGGACCCAAGAAACAAGCTGGTATAGCAATCCTAATATCTAACCAATTAGACTTCAAAATAAAATCAATCAAAAGAGATGAAGAAGGTCATGTCATATTCATCGCAGGAAAAATCCATCAGGAAAATGTCACAATTCTAAACATCTATTTTCCAAATACGAAGGCACACAGGTCTATAAAAGAAATGTTACCAAAGTTCAAATCATACATAAGACCTCATACACTTAGAGTGGGAGACTTCAACACCCCACCCTCACCACTAGACAGGACCACCAGATAGAAAACTAACAAAGAAACAAAGGAACTAACAGAAGTCATGACCCAGTTGGGTTTGACAGACATCTATAGAATATTCATACAAACAGCACCACATGAGACCTTCTTTAAAACCGACCACATACTTGACAACATAACAAACCTCAACAGGTACAAAAAATTGGTATAACACCCTGTATCTTATCAGACCACTATGCTTTAAAGTTAGAATTCAACAGCAACACAAATTGCAGAAACCCTACAAACTCATGGAACTTAAATAATGCACAATTGCATCATTCCTTGGTCAAGGAAGAAAAAAAAGAAACTAAAGACTTCCTTGAATTAAATGAAAATGAGGACACAACATACACAAACTTATGGGAAACTTTGAAAGCAGTACTACAAGGGAAGTTCATAGCGCTAAGTGCTCACATGAAAACCTGGAAGAATAGTCGCACTACAGAATTAACAGCACAGCTGAAAGCTCTAGAACAAAAGGAAGCAAACTCACCCAGGAGGAGTAGAAGCTATGAAATAATCAAACTGAGGGCAGAAATCAATAAAGTCGAAACAAAACAATTCAAAGAATCAATATAACAAAGAGTTGGTTCATCGAGGCAATAAAAAAGACAAAACTTTATCCGAAATAACCATAAGGCAAAGAGATGACATGCAAATTAACAAATTCAGGGATGAAAAGGGGTACATAACCTTCATGCCATACTTTGAAAACCTATACTCCACAAAACTCAAAAATTTAAAGGAAATGGACAATTTCCTAGATAGATATCACTTACCAAAATTAAATCAAGAACAGATAAGGAATTCAAACAAAGCTATAACCCCTAATGAAATAGAAGCAGTCATCAAAAGTCCCCCAACCTAAAAAAAAACCAGGCCCAAATGGCTTCAGTGAAGGATTCTACCAGAAATTCAATTCAAAGAAGAGCTAATACCAAAATTATTCAAAGTGTTCCACACAGTAGACACAAAAGGTTCATTGCCAAACTCTTTCTATGAGACTACAATTACCTTGGTAACCAAGCCACACAAACACACAACTAAGAAAGAGAATTACAGAAAATATCCCTTATGAAGATTAACGCAAAAAATACTCAATAAAGTACTGACAAATCAAATCCAAGAACACATCAGAAAAGTCATGCACCATGATCAAGTAGGCTTCTTCCCAGGGATGCAGGGATGTTTCAACATACGAAAATATATCAATGTAATCCACCATAGAAACAAACTGCAGAAGAAAAACTATATGGTCCTCTCACTAAATGCTGAAAAACCCTTTAACAAAATCCAAATACCCCTTAATGATAAAGATCCTGGAGATATTGGGGATAACAGGTACATGCATGAACAAAATAAATGCAACATAGAGTAAACCAACAGCAAACATCAAACTAAATGGAGAGAAAATCAGCATGCTTTCTCTAAAATCAGGAACAAGACTGTGTGTTGTCTTCATATCTCTTCAATATTGTACTTGAAGTTCTAGCCAGAGAAATAAGACAACAAAGGAAGATCAGGGAGATAAAAATTGTAAAGGAAGAAGTCAAACTTTCACTATTTACAGACAATATTATAGTTTACATAAGTGACCCAAAAAACTCTATAAGGGAACTCTTACAGCTGAAGGGAACACCTTCAGCAAAGTGGCAGCACACAAAATTAACTCAAAAAATCAGTAGCTCTACTATATAGAGACAATAAATGGACTGAAAAAAATCAGAGAAACATCACTCTTTACGATGACCACAAACAACATAAAATAACGTGGGAAAATGCTAACCAAACAATGGAAAGACTTGTATAGCAAGAACTTTGAGCCTTTAAAGAAAGAAACTGAACAAGAAACCAGAAAATGGAAAGATCTTCCATGATCGTGGATAGGTAGGATAAACAAAGTAAAAATGGAAATCTTGCCAAAAGAAAACTACAGATTCAATTCAATCCCCCATAAAAATACTGGCACAATTCTTCACAGACCTTGAAAGAATAATAATCAACTTTATATAGAAAAACAAAAGACCCAGGATGGCCAAAACAACCCTGTACAATAAAGGAACTTCCAGAGGCATCAACATACCTGACTTCAAGCTTTATTATAGAGCTATAGTCCTATAAACTGCTTGATATTGGTACAAAAATAGACAATTAGACCAATGGAATCAAATTGAAAACCCTGATATTAACCCACACACCTATGAACACCTGATTTTTGACAATAAACTAATATTATACAATGGAAAAAAACATCTTCAACAAATGGTGCTGGCATAACTGGATGCTGGCATGTAGAAGACTGCAGATAGATCCAGATCTATTACCATGCACAAAACTTAACTCCAGATGGATCAAAGACCTCAACATAAATCCAGCCACACTGATCCTCTTAGAAGAGAAAGTAGGGTGTTGGTGGGGAATGCCTTTAATCCCATCGCTGGGGCAGCAGAGGCAGGCAGATCTCTGTGAGTTCATGGCCAGCCTGGTCTACAGAGCAAGTTCCAGAACAACCTCCAAAGCAATACAGAGAAAACCCTGTCTCAAAAAAAAAGAAAGAAAGTAGGTGGTACCTATGAATGAATTGGTACAGGAGAACACTTCCTGAACATAACACCAGTAGCACAGACACTGAGAGTGACAATTAATAAATGGGACTTCCTGAAACTGACAAGCTTCTGTAAAGCAAAGGACACAGTCAACAAGACAAAAAGGCACCCCACAGAATAGGAAGAGAGAGAGAGAGAGAGAGAGAGAGAGAGAGAGAGAGAGAGAGAGAGAGAGAGAGAGAGAGAGAGAGTCCTTGGAGCTAGAGAGATGGCTTGGGAGTTTGAAGCATCCATTTCATTTATAAAGTGCCCAGGATCAGTTCTCATCACAGACACGGCAATTAACAACAGACTATAACTAGAGTTCTAGGAGATCTGGTCCTTCTTGATTCTTGGAATACTAAGCATGACATATGTTCAGATAATCAATTATATATACATACAATATTTTGTATAAATTCAAAATTAAAAACTTGAAAATTTTTTTAAAAATTAAAAAGCAATGGACGCATGCCAGGTTTTCATCTTCTCGTGAATGGTTAATAAAATATGCTAAATAAACATGAGATTTTATTCAGCTCTAATGAAAAATGAATTATGAAATGGATGACCCTAAGAGACAGAAATCAATATGCTGAGCAAAGTAACCCATGCCTAAAGACAAATGTTGTATGCTCTGTCTCATATGGCAATCCCAGCTTTGACCATTTTATTCTGGTTGCCTAAAAAAAATACTTGTTTAAAAAAAAAGCTAGGAAAGTGGTATGAGGAGATTGCTTTAAGGAAAGGGGTATAGTAGAACATGGGTGAAATGAAAGAAAAGAGATAGAATAGTGTGAGCACTAAGCTTTAAGTAGAAAGGGAAGTAGGAGGGTTGAGAAGAAAAGTGTGTGTAAAGAGAGGGAGGATTAATAAGGACCAAGGGAGTATAAAGAAGCCAAGAGGAAGCCTACTGTCGTGTAACCCAAATAAAAAATATAAAAGAAGGATTGAAGATAGTTATCCAACATGACTTGGTGGCAATGCTCCTAGATAATACAAATTATTGAACATAATTCCCAGTCCCAGATATCAGGAGTGGGTCAAGGAAGCCAGAGAAGTTCCCCAAACAATACAAGCGCTTGCCAATCCCCTTGGCTACCCACCAGAACTAAAGGATAAGATCTTGGTTGTAAGACACAGAGAATACTGGTTGGCACTAAGCTATATATTTCCTCCATGTTGGCTAGCAGTCAAACCACCTGACTGTACTGAGTGGGGACCTAGGGGTAAAAGACACCACTGGTTTTGCTGAGCTATGAACCCTTTGAACCAGAATTCCAACCTACTGCGTAAGATATGCCCACCTGCATGAGAGGCTTGACTGTGGTGGGTGTGGCTAACTGCCCTCTGATTGGCTTTAAGTCCTGCTCCACAGCAGAGTACAACAGGCAGCACATGTCTGAATGTCTGATACTGTGAGCCCTGGTATTAATTGAAGCCTGGGCAGGTTTTAGGCCCAAGAAGGGAACTTATTACTGATGTTTAACAAAATAAACAAAGCAAAAAAACACAAAACAAAAAACAACTCCTTTCATGTTTTTCTTCTTACTTATTCTTCTCTCATACAATACTTTCTGAACACAGGCTACCCTTCCTCCATTCCTCCCATCCCACCTAACACCCATCTCCTCTAGATCCACTGCTTCTGCTGTTTCCCTTCAGAAGAGAGCAGACCTCCCAATGATATCAACTGAATACATAATAACAAGATACAGTAAGGCTAGGCACAAGCCCTCATATCAAGGCTGGGCAAGGCAACCCAGCAGGAGTAAGAGGGTCATAAGAGCAGGCAAAAGAGTCAATCCCAATGTTAATAGTTCCACAAAAACTCCAAACTAAATAGTCACAGCATGTATGCACAGATCCATGCAGGCTCTCTGATGGCTGCTTCAGTCTCTGTGAGCCTCCATAAGTCCTGCTTAGTTGATTCTGTGAGCCATGTTCCCCTGCTGTCCTTGAACCCTCTAATTCCTACCAATCCTTCCCCCGCTCTTCTGTGGGATTTACTGAACTCCACCTAATGTCTGGATGTGGGTCTCTGCATCTGTTTCATCTGCTGCTGGAGGAAGCCTCCCTTGATAATAACTAGACTAGACCCCAAGCTGAGTATATAAGAATATTTGGGGGGATTCCAGACAGGATTTCTCTGCGACTTTGGAGACTGTCCTGGAACTAGTTCTTGTATACCAGGCTGGTCTCAAACTCACAGAGATCCATCTGCCTCTGTCTCCTGAGCGCTGGGATTAAAAGCATGCACCACCACTGCCTTTTTAAGAATTATTTTTAAGAATAATTTTGTTGATTCTTTTGTTGCAAGTCGTGTTTGGTTCTACCAGGGTCTCTGGGGCATCTGGATTCTGGTTCTTGGCCATCCATCCAAAGTGAGGCATGGCCTCCCTCTCATGGCATGGTCCTCAAGTTAGATCAATCATTGGTTGGACACTTCGACAAGCTGAGCCACCATTGGGAGGTATTGATCTCCCTGGGAGAGGGAAATAGAGTTGATTTTTACCAGCAGACTGGGACAAGATGGAGATAGAAAGGGGAGATCAGGTAAGTGGGTATGTGGGTGAGAGAGTACAGGGAGAGATGACTGGAACTGGTGGTGTGGAAACCTTGTGCAATGGAAAACTTCCTTGAATCTATGAAAGTGATCATAATGAGGATTTGTAGTAATGGGGGATATAAAGTATCAAATGGCCATCTCTTGTAGCTAGGCAAGGCTTCCAATGGCGGGTCCGGGTTGCATTCAGTTGAGTTGTTAGTAGAGAGGGTCACATGAAAATCCCCCACACATCCCAAGTTGTCACTAAATTAGTGGCTTGCTATCTGCAAATTGACAGTAGAGCCCCATTGCTGAGGGTAATACCCACCCCACAACTCATTGAACAAGGAGTGTTTCTGTTAAAAAAAAAAAGTTTGCTCTTCAAGTGATTGATGGAGGTTACATCAAAGATAATCATCTTTAAAGAGCAAAGGAGGGAATGAATGTTTTTTACTTCACACATTTGATGGATCTGTTTATAAACTAAGCATCGTTCTAATGAAATCCCGCCCCTGTTCTCTCTTTCTCTCCAGCCTAATGACCTGATCCTACACCCAGTCAGGCAGTGCGCAGGGCGTATCCCCTTCCTGCTGGCCAGAATGGTTACGCCAGAGGGGATTATGGGGTCACAGTAAGGAGTGCTGATGTCACCTGCAGTATATAAGGCAGGGCAGCAGGCAGCTCCCGCCAGTTATCACCGCAGCAGTGGTGATAAGGAAGAGAGCTCCTTGATCCTACTCGACCACCTTGCCTGCTAGATTCGGCTGCTGCTGCTCCCTCTGCCTGGTGCAGGTACCAGGGAGCGACCATGAATATTGTACTCATCCTTGTGACCAGCGTTATAATTGCCTTTGTTTATTCCGTGTTGAAAATACTCTTCCAGGTAAGCCGACTAAGATTAGACTGCCCTAAGATTAAACTAGCCGAATATATGGATGGACATGTGGTTGTAAGACCACAGAAAGAGGAAGGGAATCAAGGGGAGAGCATCAGTTGCCTCTTGCTGTCTCAATAGAGTTCCAGCATTAGTTGTCTCGCACATGAGTTTCCCAAGCTCTCTCCATTATATTCAATTGTTGTGGTCAGTGATAGACATAGGTCGCTAATGATTAGATCAACTTTCCAGGGAACCTCTCACTAACTACAAGAGAACAAGAGAGCTGTAAGTGCCAGTTCCCTACCATCACCGTCTCCTGTTAAAAATTGTCTCCTTCCCTTCCTTAGCTTCACCTGTCGCACCATCCCACTGGGAACTTTATGGGGACTCACTATTATTTCTCCTCTGCACTCAAGTGTCCTAAGTGACATGTTTTCATGGTGACCTTCGTGTTTTTCTTGAATCTGTACCTGCACAAAACACACTTGTGAATCAGTTTCTATTTATCGTATTTCTTTTTAGAATTTATTTGACACCCAGACCACAGTTTCCCCTCCCTCCTCTCCTCCCATTCCATACCTCCACCTCCTCTGCTCCCACACCTCAATCCGTTTCTCTCTTTTCAGAAAGGGGCAGGCCTCCCATGGGTATAAGCAAAGCATAGCTTATCAAGCAGTGCTAAGGGTAAACACCTCCCCTTCTATTCAGGCTGAGCAAGGCAATCCAGTATGAGGAATAGGTTCCCAAGAGCCAGTCAAAGCACCAGGAACAGGCCTGCTCCCGAAGCTAGGAGTCCCCCAGCTAGAGCAAACATCACAATGGTCACAGGTATGCAGAGGGCCTAGGTCTAGGGTCGCGTCACAGCAACATTCATCCTCCGCCTGCAGTCATGGCATGGTGTGAGTGAATCCTGCGTAGGTGGCTGGAAGTCGTGAATACCTGTCAATCACTGTCAGACTGACAAGCGGCCCTTGAAGTCGTAGACAGGAATGGGGAGACAAGTGCATTGGTTCTCATGCAGATTCCCTGGTTGTTGGTTCAGACTCTGAGTTCCCATGAGGCAGGTTAGTTGTTTATGTTGGTTTTCTTGTCATGTTCTTGACCACTCTGGTTCCTACAATCCTTCTTCCCTCTCTTCAGCTGGATTCCATGAGTTGCTCGATGTTTGACTGTGGGTCTCTGCATCCATCAGTTACTGGATGAAGACCCTCTGATGACAATTGGGATAGTTGTCAATCTGATCACAGGAGATGGCCAGTTCAGGCTACTTGCCCACTACTGATAGGAGTGTTAGTTGGGTTCATTCGAACATATTTCTAATCTCTAGGTGTTAGCAGCAGGGAAGCTGTGAATTTGTCTAACTAGATTATCATGTGGTAGAATTTGGAATTTGCCTGTCTGCAGTAAATTACTTGTGTAATAAACAAATGACTTATCCATAATTTCCTTTACAAATAACCATATATGAATCCACCACAGGCCTATTTATTTCATTTTTTATATCAAAATGAAAAGTAGTGGATATCATTATGTCATTTTTAAACAAAATATGTTACAGTTGGTTTGTTCTCTCTTCATCATCTCCATCTCCCTTCCTTCCCTGCCTACCTCCTTGTATTCCCTTTCCACCCCCATTTTCAGCTTCTCTGTCATATGTATTCTATTTACTCCCCTCTACTTTACTGGGGAATCTTTTTTTCTCCTATCTGTTCTGTTCTTTCTAGATGTTTTGACTTTGCCTATGTTTACACCCATTTATACCTATGCATGTACAGATTGCTATTTTTGTCTCTCAGAATTTGGGTCACTTTAGTTAGTATTAAACCTTTTAGATACATCCACTTACATGCAAATTTCATTTTTCCTTATATCTGAGTGAAATTTCATGGTACATATGTAACAAATTTTCAGTACCCATTTATTTCTTAGTGGATATGTATGCTGGTTCCATTTCTTAGCTATTGTGAATAGAGAGCAAAATTCATGAATATGCAATAGTCTTCTTGGTAAGATGTGGAGTACTTTTGGAAGTATGGTAAAGAATGACACATCTAGGTCACATGGCACTTTAATTTTTAGAGAAATCTCCATATTTATTTCTGTAGTTTACTAGTTTGCAACCCACCAGCAGTGAATATGGGTTTCTCTTTCTGTACATCTTTGGCAATTCTGTTCTCATTTGTTTTCTTGATGGTAGCCATTCTCACTGGCCTGAGATGGAATTTCAAAGTCTTTTTAACTTGCATTTCCCTAAGGATTAGGGATTAGATTAGGGAAGTGAACTAATTTTGAAAATGTTTATTGACCATTTGTGTTTCTTCTTTTGAAAACTATTCTACCAGCCTGTTTGCTAATTCACTGGAGACTTCAGCAGCTTAAATTTGGAAGTTCTTTATAAAATCTGGAAATTAGTTCCCTCTTTGAAAAATCTAGCTGGCAAAGATTTCCTCCCATTCTGCAAACTATTTACCCTACTGATAATTTACTTTCTGGCAAGAACATTTCCGCTCCATATAGTTCTATCTGTTAATACTTGGGACTCTCTCTGTGTTGTTGCAGTCTCATTTCAGAAGTTTCTTGTCTATACCTATATCTTCAAGTGTATTCCCTATCTTTCACCATGAACAAAAATCAATCCAAAGTGAACCAAATATTTTAATTTAAAACCACAATTTCATTTTAGGAATCAATCCCTCTTCTTATTTCATTTTTTTCTATTGCACTCTAAGCCACCCTATCCCATAGCCAAGTTCCTTTTTATCTGTTTTCTTTTTCTTCTGCCAAGGTTCCATTAAATTACATAAGTGTAATTGCCTTTACAAGCAACTGCATGAATGACCACCATGATCCCATGTATTTTATTTTATTTTTTATTAGCTTGCTAAGTGGGAACTTTATGTATATTCAGTTATTTCAGGTCTACATGTGGATCTCTTGATGTTTAAAATTTCAAGTGGAGTACTTTAACATAAAAATCAAAGGCATGGGTGAAGGCTACTACTGGACTTTCTAGAAAAAATTTTAAGTATAGCATTTTGGTATTACAAGACAACTTCTGTGGCTCCCCCCTCAGTCTATACATAAGCAAAACATACTTGTGAATCAGGGTCACCCTTCAAAACATTTTTAATCTCTAGCTCTTAGGGTGAATCAGTTGGTGTTTATAATTAAATTGGCATGAGGTAACACCCAGAAATCTCCAGGCTCTGCTAAACCACAATGGTCAAATTTCTTTTACAGTTAATTACGGATGAAAGGCCACCCAAGACACCCCATGCAGAACAAATAAGAAGCACTGCTACATCCTCCAGAAACAACGAAGTATATATTTCAGCCAATATCTCCACTCAAACATATGTGGATAATGAGAAAATTTTCCTGCGCATGAAAATACTGGAATACCAGCACAACGAACTGGAGAACACCGTGTTCATCAGGAGCCTATACAGTTGTGCAAAAATCATGAAAAAATCCCACTGTACAAGGTGTGAATGATGACAATGATAGTAATGATTAAAACCATGATGGGATTCAACTGATTATGTGTCTTGAAAAAGATATATTATTTAAAGGAGTGGGAATGTCAGATACAGATTCCAGACACTTACTGCTTTGCTTGCGTTTTATTTTAAGAGTCAATTACATGGCCAGTATATATTGCAGAAAAGGGATGTAGAAGCATACAGTACAGAAAAGGAAAGGCAGTTCAAAAGTTTATAGCTGACAAAAAAGCAATGATATCTTCATTTAAGTTTGAAATCTAATGGATTGCAGCCTAATACTGCAATTGTCTACAGGTTTAATCAAAGTGAGAAGAAATACATGGAGCTGTTTATTATACAGTTGACTGTAGACTATTAGTATAAAATCTTTATAATGAAAAAAAAGAGCTGTTATTTGCCACCTTGCAATATAAGTTTTGCCATAGATTAAGATCTATTTTTTCACACTTGAAATTAGTGATACAAGTCTTTATTCTTTTTGGCCAACTTTTGAAAAAAATTCCTTTATATCCTCTCTCTGCCCAAATTTTCTCTACAGATTCCAAATGTCACCTCCAAAATTGCATCCACATATTTAATTTTTCTAAGCTTTCGTCCATCATGTAGCTCACATAATATTCTATACAAAGTTAACTAGGACTTAATCTCTTTACTCTGGCTCACATCATTGGATTTATCCACAAAGAAAGCCTTCAAGGTAACAACAAAAGTTTATCTTATATGTGAATCATTGAGATGTATTACTTATAGGTCTATTGTTATGCCTGCATGCCACCTCCTTTAAGAATCCCTTACTTCTACTAATTAAAGAGATACCTTAATAGGTTTTCTCATTCAGTCTTTGACCAAAAGAAGAATGAAGGAGGAGATATGATGCATTAAAAAAAGTTTCCTCTTGGTACACACTTGCCAAATACAAATTAGGTGGCAGTATATGATTCTTAAGAGATGTTTTTTCTTAAGTCATAGGTTCCTTTGACATTTTCATGAAAACAATGGACTCACTCTCCCCCCAAATGCAAATATTTATCCACAAAAAGTGGTACAATTTTAGTCTTGAGAGCTCCTAAAGCTCAGCATGACTTGAAATGTTCCCTGTTAGGGTAGGTTATATTATCCTAAACTGTATCATTATTTGTGAGGAAACAAGAGTATAGAATTTTTATTAGTGACAACTAATTTTTTTTGGTTTTTTACGAGACAGGGTTTCTCTGTATTGTTTTGGAGGCTGTGGGTCCAGCCTGGCCTCCAACTCACAGAGATCCACCTGCCTCTGCCTCCTGAGTACTGGGATTAATGGCGTGTGCCACTACCACCCGGCAAGTAACAACTAATTAACAATTAATATCAATTAATATATAAATGCTTTATTACTCTTAGGCAAGAATGAATCCATAAAAGATAATATTATTGCCCTTGATCTGTTAGACATACATCATTATCAAAAATTCCAGATCAATAACAATTTCATCCAAATTCTACCTACAGTTGAATCTAGAATTCAGAAAATGTAATGGAGTACTTATTTTTTGAGACTCAATAGAAATTAAATGAGTCATGGAGTTATTCCAAATACAACCAAAAGAATAAAGATATTATGAAGGGTAAGATATACTCAAAACATTAATATTTCATATGCTAGATTTATCCCATTCTGGCCACCTGCTCCTCAATTTTTGTCTCATTTCACTCCAAGTAAAGAGTGTAACTTCAAGGTTTGTATAGAAAATATGAATCATAATAATTAGATGACATGTTTAGACGTATTTGGATCATATGTATTAAACAGTCCTCATGTCATACACAGCCCTCTCCCTACATGTTTGTGACATTTCTTTTTTAAAAAGAGATTCATTTTTATTTTCCATGTATGGATGTTTTGCCGGCATGTATGTAAACCATATACATGCAATGTCATGGGGGCCAGAAGAAGACATTGGATGCCCTAGAACTGGAATTACAGACAGTATTAGTCACCATGATGATGCTGACAATTGAACCTCTGCCAGAGCTCTTAACCACTGAGCAATCTTTCCAAGCCCCATTGTGACTTTTATACATGAGACTTCAATCATGTAGCACTTGTCTGTAACTACACAGACTTACTGTTTCCCCATTATATGAATAAGAAAAGTGCATATTAAGACTACAGAAACAAATGTCTTTTAAATCGTCAAGTACAAAGCATTGCTGCTTCACGGGAAACCAGTATACTAAAAAAAGAAATATTACAGTAATATTTACAAAATGTCATTGTAAAACATAACTGGATATATGTATTAACAAATAGCTAATCCTAAAAGGAAACAAGCACATTACTAAACATTCATAAATTCACATTTTTATATTTCATTCTTGATTGGGTGAAAAAAGTACTTACAACTCTGTACTGAGCATGGCATGTACATTTCCCTGCTTGATTGACACACAAATAAATTAAAAAGAATTTCCCTACTCTACAAGATCACATTATATAACAATCAGATGTTTTCAAAAGGGACATCTTATTCTGGTTTTCTACTGCCACTAATAGTAGGTATTTCGTGGTCAGTCTCCTTTGCAGGTTCAGCCATGTCTTTGTATCTCTCCCCACGATGTTTTTCCAGGTATGGGCCCCAGTTAGAAGCTGGTCTACAGCAGCTTACAATACGCTGAAATGCAACAACAAAGTCTTGTCTTAGATTTTAAGTTTTAAAAAGCAAATATTAAGCTACACTTTTATTGTATCTTTACTAGCAACAATGATGTAACAATCACAGAAAAGTAAAGAAATGATAGCCTAAACAACGCCTTCAAACAAGAAAGTGTAGTCAAATAAATTGTTATTGTTAATAGAATTATTCTACTAAATCAAAAATAATTATTTCAGAAGAATGGTTTATGAGCCCATGCTGTCACTCTAGGCATTTCAGTCCTTATCACAGAGGGTCAGACGGAGAGCTAAACTTTTGTGCACTGGAATATGGAAAACCACAGAGACAGCTGACCCAAGCTGTGGACTGACAGCTGGGGAACCTGCATGGAACCTAACTAGAACCTCTGAATGTGGGTAACAGATATATGACTTGACCTGTTTCGTGGCCCCCTGGCAGTGGCACCAGGACCTATCCCAGGGGCAAGAACTGGCATTTTGGAGCCTATTCCCTATGATGGGATACCTCGCTCACCCTTGATGGAGGGGAACTTAGTCCTGCCTCAACTTGGTATTCCACACTTTGTTGACTCCCCAAGGAAGACCTTACCCCCTCTGAGGAATGGATGGGGGGTGAGAAAAAGGGAGGCGGGGGGAAGCAGAGGTAAGGGGAACTGGGGTTGGTATGTAAAATGAAAAATAAAATTTGAAATTAAAAAAAAAGTTAGATAAGGGACTTCCAGGTGCCAAGCCATTTATTTGGATCTGTTCTTAGATATACATAGGAATTTACTGAAATAAAGTCTCCTAAGCCTATCTTGTCATTGCTCTACTATGAAGACTTAAATCTATCACCCTAGGCCTCTGTGGAAGAAAGATGATTCAAAGGCTATAAGTGATGAAAGACAATTTAAGCTCAGTTTAAATACACTTAGGATTCTCATTATACCCAGATGAGGATTCAAACGAGATTACACGTAGAAGAAGCAAATGAGTCATATGATTTTTGACATCTCAAGGATGACTGTACAAATACAGAGATCACAATTGCTACATGCTGAGGAGTGTAATAGAGCCTGAGGATACGGTAACAGACTTCTACAAAAAAACTTAAAATAAATACAAGTAGATTCAAACATTCATACATACATTATTTTATTATCATATATAATATAATGTGAAACATGATAATATTGGGTGTAGAAGTAGTCAGAGGGAAGGGTACTCTCTCATCTCCTCTACACTCTTAAATGCATTTTATGACAAGTGTTTATACAAAATAAGAATTGAATATGCTTACCTGCAGGATGTTTCCTTCAGCCTGAACTATTTTTATGATCGCCGCAATTGGTATCCAAACGATGCAGAAAATAATCATACACCAGCCTAGAGCAACCCCCCAGTCAGGGTATGGGATATCAGCATACTTAGGTCTGTGAAATTTCACCAGTGACCAGACTAGAATGGCCTAAAAAAGCAGCGCAGTAAAAAGACCAAGTTAGACTAAAGGATTAGACTTGGTGTTATAAATGATTCATAGTTCGAAATTTCAAACAATAAAATGAAATTATAATTAAGGACCTAAGATAAATGGGTAACAAGCCAGAAGACAGCAATACAATGTGAACCAAATTTCTATTTCTACTTTGAAGAAATTCTAAAATTTTTAAATCCTCCACTTATTCATAAAAGATCTATTTATTCAACCTATATTCAAAACCCTTGATTATACATAAATAAAATAAATCTGAGGTGTTTTACTGTCAAGTCTTTGATGATTTTTTGTATTATTTCATGTGTGTGAATGTTTTGCCTGCATGTCTGTGCATCATGTGTAGGCCTGGTGCCCATGGATACCAGAAGAGGAAAACAGATGCCTTGTAACTTGTGTTACAGTTGTAAGCTGCTGTGTACATGCTGGGAATGAAACCTGGTTCTTTTGGAAGAGCAGCCAGTGCTCTTACCCAATGAATAATCTTTCTAGCCTAATTTTTTTCTTTTGTTTTTGGAAATAGGTTCCTCCTGTATATCCTTGGCTGGCCTGAATGTAGACCAGGCTGGCCTTGACTCAAACACATATTCCTGCTTCTGGCACTTGAGTACTGGGATTAAAGATGTCTACCACTGTGCCTGGCCATTTCCTTTTTAATAGATAATCGAAAGTATAAAAATTGACATAAGACTGGGCGTTGGTGGCACACGCCTTCCAGCACTCGGGAGGCAGAGGCAGGCTGATCTCTGTGAGTTTGAGGCTAGCCTGGTCTACAGAGCAAGTTCCAGGACAGCCTCCAAAACAATGCAGAGAAACCCTGTCTCAAAAAAACAAAAATAATTGACATAAGTTTAGTGCCATATTTTTTTCATATATCAGCATACTATATAGTATGTATACCAGGCTAAATACTTACTGCCTTAAACTTTACCCTTTATGGCAACTTTCATAACTCCTTCTTCTGTTATAAAGTTTGAAATTATATTGTACATTATTGTTCATTTTTCCCTCTTCGGCAATTATGTAGCAGAGTTCCTTGCTCCAATTGAACTGTAACTTAGTATCTACTCCCCAGCCCCCACCTCCAATGTTCAAGACCTCTGATTATGGTCTTTTTTATTCTCACTACAACTATATAATGTATTAACCTTCCTCATCTGATTGAGTTTCTGAAGTATTACTTTTACTATGCCTGGCTTACTCCACTTAACATCCTTCCCTTCCATTCATGTCAAAATCGAAAAGAGTTATTGTTTATATTGCTGAATAGAGTTCACTGTATGTACCACACTTGCTTTTATTGATTTTTGTCTGTTTCTTGTTTTGCTATATAGTCTAACTCTATGATCCAGGCTTGCCTTGAACTTAATGTAACCTTGTTTGGCTCTGAACCAGAGAACCCATTTTGCTTTAACCTTCTGAATGCTTTCTTTGCCAGTGTGAGCCACCATGCCTGGTAGTTGTACTAAGTTCTTCATTCCCTTCATCTAGTCATCACTTGGCAGTCACTTCAGCTATTTTCATTCGTTGGCTGTAGTAAATAGTGCTGTACTGAACACTGAAGTATGCATTGCTTTACCACATATTGACTTCATAGCTTTGAATATATCCAATAGTGAAATTGTTTACATGGGTGTGGAATTAAGAGAACCCTTGCATACTATTTATCAGAATGTAAATTAGTACAATCACTATAGATAGCATTATAGAGCTTTTTAAAATGAAATAAAAATAGTTACCTCATCCAACACCCCTCTTGTTAATACATATACAAGGGAATAGAATTACCTTATTCATCACCCCTTTTGTGGATACAAGGATATTGAACTGTTAGCATGCTTCAGTCTATACCATAAGCTTACCAGCCTGTATATTAAAAATCCAGTGAGAATGTACAAGTACACGTAAGAGGTATGTTTCTGTCCTTCCTTAGCAACTGCTTATTATGCATTGCACAAGACATTACCCCCACCAACTCAAATTTAAACACATAGTACTGGCACATGTTTTCCAAAGCACAATTCCCTCCTAGACTCTTCTTGACCAAAAAAGTTTTAATGATGTAAGTTCAAATAAATGTGGCAAAAAAGTGAGATTCATCTGAATTGAAAAGATGGAGGCAGGAGGATCAGGAGGTCAAAATAATGCTCAGCTACATTCTGATTTCAAGGCCAGCCTGAAATACAGAAGACCCTCCTTCAACAAAGGTGATAAAATTCAGTAATCACTTCTCAACCTGTGGATCACGACCCTTTGGGAGTCAACCAGCCCTTTCATAGAGGTCGCCTAAGATGGGAAACACAGATATTTACATTACAGTTCATAACAGTAGCAAAATCATGAGATAGTGATGAAAATAATATTATGGTTGGAGGGTCACCACAACATAAGGAACTGTATTAAAGGGTCACAGCATTAGGAACTTTGAAAAATACTGCTTTGAATGATTTTTAGATAGTTTTATTTTTAATTATTTTTATTTAAATAAAAATCATATTTTTACATACCAATCCCAGTTCCCTCTCCCTCCTGTCCTTCTATTCCCCCCACCACCACCCCCATTCCACTTGGCATCTACTCCTTAGAGAAGGTGAGGCCTCCCATGAGAAATCATCAAAATCTGTCACATCATTTGTGGCAGGACCTAGGCCCTCCCTCGTGTATCTAGACTGAGAAAGAATCCTTCTATAGGGTAGTTTTCACTAGAAGTAAGTAAGGTATTTAGGAGATGCTCTGGGAGCTAATCTCCAACTTGTACTATTCTTTTCCCAAAATAAACATGTTTTACTGCTGAACTGATACACACACACATATGCATGCATAACACACTTCCATATGGGGAGAATCAGTTGGAACTGGCAAGGGAATTATACATGTATATATACACACAGGAAGATTCATGTATTTGCTAACCTAGAATTAATTTTTCAAAAGCTACCAATCAGGCCTCATATGGGGGAATCCATTAATCCCAGCATTCAGGAGGCAGATACTTGAACTTTCAAGGCCAGCCTGATATACATAATGAATGCCAGACCAGTCAAGGCTACATATTAAGACCCTGTCTCAAAAAACAAACACAAGTTGTTATCAACCAGCACTCAAGGAATACTAATAATACATTTAATTTCTTTGCTTTAGTCTATTTTTATTCTCAACCAAGGAGACAGTGTGCCAGAAGTACTCCCCAAGAGATTGGAGTCTAACTTCTATGAGTCTGAGGTATATCTCTGTTGCAAGTTTTTTTCAGTGTCGTATAAGGTAGTGAGTTAGAAAATTAATTAAATAAAAAGTAGATTAGTAATTAATGTACTCTATTCCAAAGATAGAGAGATTAGAATGTTATCAGAAAATTGAAAAAGAAAGGGTGACTCCTATCAAGGTTGCTTAATGGGCAAGACTGAGGACTTGAATTCAATTCTTAGAACCCAGGGTGAAAAGAGAGAACTGACTCCCACATGTTGTCCTCTGACCAAGAGTGCTCTCTCCCTGCCCTCTCTCTGTGTAGGTTAAAAAAAATAAGTGCTAGAATAGCTGAAAACTGTAGAGAAGCAGAAGATGACATGGTGAAATGGAGTGGGCTATACGTAGCTACCCAATGTGGGGAAGAGAAACAGAATGCAATCTAAGGGGCAAACCACATAACTCTGATGAAAAAGTCTGGCAATCCTAATTATAACACAAGCCAACAGTTCTCACAAGTCTTGGATCTATTTATAGCATTTGGTGAAACAGTGACTCATCCTGTGTCAGCAGTGGAGAGGAAATCCACTTTGTTATTCCCCGAGTCTGGTAGGGCTATGACTATAAAACATCTAGACTTAATAGCACCACAAAGGTGTCACACAATAGACCCCATCCTCTTGATAATTTCTGATATTTACAGCCTTAAGCCCTTTAGTGGACAGCCCAATGACTGACTGCCATCTGAGTCAACTGCGGGCGAGGAGGAAAGCTTCCTGAGGATCAGGCCAAGTTGGGTTTTCTTCTTCTACCCCTTTTTACACAACCCCTAAGGTTTTTGAAGCTTAGCCTGCTAAACACACAAGCTTATGGTTTGAACATTAGGCACCTTGAGTTACGCAAACCAGATATTGTGGTCCGTGGCTAAATCTACCCATGGGATGCAAATTTAAGTGTAGTTAGCAGAGATTCTTAATAAGCAAAGAAGGGAAACTCCTGAAAAGAAAGAAGTACTACAGAAGTTTTGACCCTGAACCAGCTCAGGATAAGCCTACAAGCTAAGAAAGCTCAGAGACTCCATTGTACCCAGAATTCCACATGGCAGACTACAGATAAAACCAGAAAGGGTATTCTAATACTTCATAATCTTTTGTGATAAATATAAACAATAGAGTTTTATTAAGTCATAAAGAAGAATGAAATTACGATATTTGTGGAAAATAAGTCGAACTGGAGATCATTGTGCTAAGTGAAATAAACGTCTCAGAAAACAAGACATCACAATTTTCCGTAATGAAGAAGGGAATACCACTCAGAGGTAGACTTCCTCCTTAGATAATGAAAGGCCTACTTGCCATCACCAGTAGGGTCAGAAAAGAAATGGTTAAGAAGTCTATTTAGACTTTGTAAGTTTACAGGATGTTTATCTTATTGAAAAAAACTTTTCAAATAGGACAATGATACTTAGTGACACTTTCAAAGACATTCAAGCAAGGCTATGAAGCATACAAATATTTAGATTCTTCATATATACTCTACTCACTACCTAAAAGTGATATCATAACATTAAAACACAAAATATAGTATATCTAAAAACAAATAATATGCCATGGAAATGAATCAACTGTAACTATTCCAAGGTGTTCTTTAGGAATTCCTTTGACTGTCATGATAGCAACATCTTCAAAACTGCTAGTCTTGACCTGTGTGATTAACTTTGGGCCACAATAATTCTCCATCTTGAGAATTGTTCAGTTTTGACACTCGGGGACCTAATCTACTGGACTGTTCTTTGAAGATCTTAGATATTCAAGAAGCCATCATTTACTTTTCTCAGCTCCTAAGTAGTGTCAGTCATTGAATTTATTAATAGAAAACATTATACATATTGACGTGAGATTCTTTTAGTAATTTCAGATAAGTACCTCAACCATCAACTAAAAAGTACACATTAATATCTTAATATTATTTTTTAAAATAATAATCATTTAAAGTTCTCATCCTGCTGAGCAGTAGTGGCACACTCAGAAGGCAGAAATAAGCACATCTCTGTAAGTTCGAGCCAAGCCTGGTCTATAGAGCAAGTTCCAGGACAGTCAAGACTACACAGACGTGTCTCAAAAAACCAAAACAATAAAAAATAAGAAAATAAAGATAATATCTGGTTCCTCTCTGGCTTTGTACTTTCTGGCATAGAAGTTAAAGGGCACACCATACTTTTCAAATAATGAGTAAATTTATTATTTCTATTGTTTATCCTACTGATATTTTTTATCCTATTGGTCATTTTCAGTTGTTGATATCTTTACTTCTACAGAGAGTTCTTTATTGTCTCAAATGAGCAATGTTTACACCCATGGCCTCAAAAAATAATACTGCAATGGCATTTTAATTCAGACAGTGTGAAGACACCAGCAGTAAAATCTAAAAGTTTGAAAACTACTAATACCCCAAATTATTTACTTATTTTCCCAATTGGAATTGTCCTTCAAGTTCCTTACTAACATTTAAAGATATGAGCTATATTATCTGTACCAAGTTCATTGTATATTGTTACTTACAGATAACAGGATAGGTGTAATGACAAACCAGCAAGCTCTCCACCAGAGCCAGAATATCCATCTCTTTGCTCCAATCATCATTTCTATATCTTCAATGAATCTATTCCCTCCTAAAGAAAACAATTTCAGACCATGAGCCCTTTCTTACAGGTTTCCACGGAGATTGTCATACATAATATCCTTTTTCATTTAAACACATTGCTAAACAACAACAGTCAAGCATACATCTTAAATTCCATTTCATTCCTAATGCGTTTTGTTCAACAGGTCACATTTTACTATTATATGTGTAATTAAAATTGGATGATTACATAATCTTAATGAAAAGGAAATCAAATGATATTATATAAGTCTTATAAACGAACCTTCAGTCACTTACCATAAATCCAGATGATTCCTGCAATTTCCAAGATAGCTGCAATCAGAATCCCCCATCCAGCACAGAAGTGATCGATTAAATGAACCCAGTAAATTCCAGCCTACAAGAAAACAAGACAAAAACAGAAAACGAAATTCACACCAGTTATTTACAACCGTATTTTAACAATTTTTTCATTTTTGTAAAGTATTTAAGTAGAATATATTTAAACAATATATGAAAAGTGTATTTTGTGTATAAGCTCAAATGTGGGTTTAATTACCTAACAGTTTTTTCTAACATTAACAACATGTAAGCATTTAGAACAGTTAGTATAAATGGCATATAGTATCTATGATCTCTGTATACATAGTATCTATAGGATCTTTATATATATACATATATATAGCATTTATAATATATAGATATCACATACTATATCCTATATTATGAGCTTTGTAATAGTCACCAAGAAAAATACAGTTTATAATCATTTTGTTACTTACAAAATTGTTATTGTTGGGCCTTCTCCTCTGAAAAATATGTACTATCAAAGATACAAAGGAGGAAATGGCCAAAATGTGGAAATTAACTTGAATAGAAATGCTCAGTATATTTAATTTAAAATTATATTCCAACTAATACCTGTCTACAGAAGTTAAAAACTATACTGTACCTGAGTCACACAGACGAGACCAAGAAGAAACAGAACCAAGCAGCAACCCAAAGTGATAGGAACCCTCATGCGTTTCATTACTTTGGGAAACAAATCTTGAATTGTTGTTGTAATTGTTTCTAGAGGAGGTGGAATGGTTTGTTACATTTCAACTGAGTAAGACTAGTCACAGAATTCAGTATCTATTAATGAAATTTACACATATAAACAGGGAGTATACTCTGGGATTTACTCTTTTCTAAAAGGCAAGAAGGCAAGAAGGCTCTCTCTCTCTCTCTGTGTGTGTGTGTGTGTGTATGTATGTATGTATGTGTGTGTGTGTGTGTGTGTGTGTGTGTTTTGTATGTTGTTTTCCAGTACAAGCTGGCCTCGAACTCACAGACATCTGCCTTTCTCTGCCTCCTGATTGCTGGGATTAAAGGCTTGTGACACCACTGCCAGGCAAGATCTTTTCTCTTAGTTCCGAGGTTTAGTTTCCAGCAGACACAGGGGTGAATGGAGAAGAAGAGAGAGGAGTCACTGCAAAACAAGGAAGAGGAAGAGGAGACAGGGTAAAAAGGAAGAGGAAGTGTGCTCTGGGAGTAGGAAAACAGGACAGGGAGATAGAAGGATAGAGATGAGGAGATGGGAAGAAAGAGGAAGGGGAGAAGGAGGAAAGAAGGAAAGAATAGTGTTTTCTACACAGAGACTTATCTAAAAATAGAAAAATATATAAGCCAAAAGATTTATAATAAATAAATTTGACAGTTTCGAAGGCTTTGGAAATAAACCAGAGGAACCTTGAATTTGGCCTATAGACAGAATAAACTAAGAAAAATATGTTATATAAGACAATGATATAAAAATTGTTTCAAATTTTCTAGTTGTGTGCTTTAAGGAAATTTCTTTTGTGTACATGGAATCATGTGTATGAAGAGTTATCCCTTCCGTGTGTGTAATGTAAAGTGTGTGTGTGTGTGTGTGTGTCTGTGAGTGTATGTATGCTCAGCCATAAATGGAATATCTATAACACACACACACACACACACACACACACACACACACACACATCCCAAGGCTTAGGGACCATCATTGAAGAGAGTGCAGGAAGGTTTGTTCATGACAGAACCAATAACTCACAACATGTCTGCAAAAGATCAAATCAATCAACATTCAGCCCAGTGAGTAAGAGAGTAAAAATCAATTTTCTATAAAGGTATGGCATTTGGTGGGTCATCCATGCTCACACTATGTATATAAGCAGAACAAATTGGACTCAGTAGTTTATTAAAGAAAAGACATGAAATCTGGAGGGATTTAGAAGTGAGGGTTGACCTGGGATGAGTCAGGCTTTAATTTGATCTAAATACATTGTATGAAATACTCAATTAATAAAATAAAATAATAAACTTGTTTCAAATTTTCTAGTTATAAACCTTCAGGAAATTTCTTTTGTATACACAGAAACATACATAAGAATAATACATATATTGTGGTGTGTGTGTGTGTGTGTGTGTGTGTGCAAACACATGTGTAGGGGACATGTGCTCAAGTGCATTCCATGTAAGTGGGCATTTCTTGTTTCTCAAGTGCTTTCCACTCTGGCTTTTTTTAAACAGTTTTTTACTGAACCTATAGCTCACAAATGGACACTACTTGCTAATCAGTGACCCTCCCCCAAGGGATGCTCCTGTCTTCATCTCTCCAGCATTGGGATTAAGAGGTGTGCCACATTGCCCAGATATTATAAGGATACTGAAGATCACACTAAGATCATGATGACTGAACAGCACTAACTTTTCCAATTAGGACTACTTCATGTCTGCAGTGTATAGAATTTTTAAAAGAGGGATCAAAATATCCATCAATATGGCAATATGTTATCAATTAAATAGATCCTTATGTCTTGGTAAGTAGCATATATACCATGAAATGCTTAAATTTATATTACTTATGGACGTATGTGTGTATATATATATATGCATTCATATGTGTATGTATGTACACACAAACACTCGAGTTTGCATGCATACACACATGCCAAATTATTGCCTCTACAAAAAATGAGAACTTGTTTGTGAAAGTTTTGTTAAAACTCTCTCAAGTAAGAACCAATTTTTCAGGGAGAAATGAGATTGTCCAGTAAATTGTCTCTAGGTACACAGGGTAGGAAAGGTGAAATGGTAGCCATTTTTTCCTTGCTTTAAATAGTGTACATTGAATTAAGAAACAAATGCAAAATTCTGACTAAAGAGACCAAAAATTACACCTTCTAAAGTACTTATCTGGAGCAAATATACTAAAGCATTAATATTTTGTTTTTTTAGTGTCAAGTATATAAGTATATTGTATTTTTATGTATTTAATTTCTAAATTAAAATAACTCATAAAATTCATTCTGTTAATAGTGTCTAAAAGGAGATACTATGATAATAAAACAGGGTGTTTTCAAATAAGGGAAATGGGAATAAAATATCAGAGACAGTTATTTAACACCAAAAGTATTACTTACCAATAGAAGCAAATTGAGAATCCAGACCCAATGTTAAAAGCATGAAGAAAAACAATACGGACCAAAATGGACCACCTGGGAGTTGGGCTAGAGCTTCTGGATAGGCAATGAATGCCAAATCAAACCCTAGAAAAATGTGGGATATTTTAAATTAATTGCCAAGAAAATTTACAAATTTGAACATTTTCAAAATAATATACTTTTAAAATCCCATCATGATTTAACAATGCATTCCATTACATACACTCTTTACCAATTAACTTCTTACAATGTTTTATTTGGAAGCCAGAGAGGTGGATTATTGGGTAAGAGCACTTGTCACTTAAGTTTGATGACCAGAGATAGATCCCCAGAACCCACAGTGGCAAGAGAGAATAGATTTCAGAAATTTGTCCTCTAAACTCCACAAAAACACTGTGACATGCACACTCACTCACTCACTCACTCACTTACTCACTCCCTTTCTCTCTTGCCTTCTTTCTAATACATAGTAATAATAAATACACAAAATTTTAATAAATATACAAAATCTTTGAATTGTTATACTAATGTGAATGTGTGGCATGAGTTAAGCTAATACAATTTTTCTCAGGAAACTTGTTTTAGACTTTTAAATCTTATGGGGTGGTGTGTGTGTGTGTGCGTGCATGTGTGTATGTGTGTGTGTGTGTGTGTGTGTGTGTGTGTGTGTGTGTGTGTTCATTCATGCATGAGTTCAGGAATTCAAGTGCCAAAGTGTGCATGTTCAAAGAACAACCTTGGATGTTGGTCTTTGCTTTCTGTCTAGTTGAAATGAGGCCTCTTTGTTGTTTTTCTGCTGTGTATTCCCAGGTAACTGGCCCATGAGCAAGAATTCTCTTATCTTTGCATGTCATCCCTAAAACGAAGTTCTGGTATTACAGATTTTCACACATAGGCACACAATATATATATTGAACTCAGGAACTTATGCTTAGCTAGCAACTGGTTTTATCCATTACTTAATCAACTGATTAATGGAAGGTGTGATGACACACACCTGATATCCCAGGAATTGGGATGTGGGGGAAGGGAGGATCAGGAGTTCAATATCATCCTTCACCTATACATAATTTGACACCAGCTTGGGCTCCAGGAGACCCTGTGTCAAATAACAACAGTAGCAAAAATATTGGTGAAGGAGAACATATTTCTTAAACAGCGAAAGATTAAGTTCACCTATTTCAAAATTTGTGAAAAATAAAATAAAATTCAACTATCTAGAAAAATCCATGCATATAAAGAATTTTTGTAGTTGACGTTGATTTTTGAAACAGGGTCTTTATATGTAGCCCTAGCTGTTCTGGAATTTACCACGTGGACAAGTTTGGCCTCAAACTCACAGAAATGCCATCCTCTGGCTTCCTAGTGCTAGAATTAAAGGCATTCATCACTATGCACAGCTGGAATGAATTTAGTCTTCTACCATCTTCCCAATGTTTACCCAAAATTATTATGAGTAATACTATTTCAGTTTACAGATACATGCAAGGTTGAATATACTAAAGTCCTAGAAGGAATCTCATTTTCTATTTGATATTACATCTAAAAGCACTTTGTAGTTTGTTTAAATTTTTCTATGTGACCCTCAGTTTTAAGTATTTTCAGTTGCTCTACTTTCCCAGAGGACTAACATAGAAATCACAGCATTAGATTTTAAAGTAGGCTCTATCGCCTTCTAAATATTTGCACTTGTGCAAGATATATCATTTATGTGTACCAGCGCACTATAAGGAAATGGACATAAAATAATCTCCAAAATCCCTGCTAATACAGGGATTCTGCTATCACTCATCAGTGTTTCTGTTATATTATACAAATATAATAAATGTTTCCAAGGGGTTCCTGCTTAAGAATCCTAGAATTCTTTTCCCACCAGACTTAATCTGGATAATAAACATCCATTAACTATTGTCTGTAAGGTTAGAAAGTTTATTAATCAGATTCCTTGAAAACTGGACACAGTTATGTGCTGAGATACTCTATTCTTCCTTTACATTGATAAGTTTAAAAGTTCAAGCCCAATGCTGTAGGTGAACATAGGAAAATTTGATCATAATTGTTTCTTTCATAAAGATAGAACATGCTTAATATAATACCCGAACCTTCTAATCTCATGTTGAGTGGTTCATATTAAGGATTAAATAAAAATAAAAAATGTCTTTTCATGCAGCCTCAGCTGGCCTCCATTTCTCTCAGCAAATAAGGCTAGTCTTGACCTCCTAATCCTCCTAACTCAATATCCTAAGTGCTGAGATTATGCGCAAATGACACAGCACTTGGTTAATGAGGTGCGAGAAATAAAACTTAGGCCATTGTGCATGCCTGACAAACACTCTATCAACCGAACTATGTTCCCAACATTATGTCTTCTTGAATAACTATTCCCTAAAATACTCTGTGTATCCAGATCTTTTAGGAACTACTATATTAAAATACATTATATCAGATGAACCAAGAAAATACTCTAATCATAAGTATAGGTGACTGTAAACTATACCAGAATTTCACAAGTGAGCTATACTCAATTAATCCTTGGGAGCATCCAGAATTATATACCTGATTTTACAACTTGAGAGACTTCCTTTCCGGATATATGAGCCATGTGTCCCAATATAGAAAAAATAGCAAACCCAGCAAACACACTAGTGAGACAGTTTGTCAAGCAAACGACAATGGCATCAGAGTAACAGTTGTTGTTGAACTTGTTGTAAGATGATAGAGCTACTAGGCCACCCCAAGCCACAGAAAGGGAATAAAATATCTGGGTGGCAGCATCTTTCCAAACCTGTAAGATAAATTTTAAAAGTTTTAACATGTACTCATAAATTTAACTCATATGAAATAAATTACAAGTAATATGATATGGATGTATATTATAAAATAATGAAATGAATGCCTAAATATCAACCATCAAGAGGAAAAAAACAATGAATTTTTAATGTCTCCATGTGTTTTTTCATTCTCCAGGAGTAACTGTGGGTCACAACCCCTGCATATCAGATATTTACATTATGATTCATAACAGTAGCAAAATTAGTTATGAAGTAACAATGAAATAATTTTCTGGTCACCACAACATGAGGAACTGTATTAAAGGAAGGTTTAGAACCACTGCTATATAGCATTAGCAACACTTTGTCAGAATTTTTCATTTGACCTAATCACCTAATCGAAGGGCCTTGAATTAAGAGTTAGATTGCAACTATTAGTTATCAAAAGTTAGCGTTTTCCACAGGACTTTCTTTTTGTAAAATTTCTGTCCACACACTTCACCTTTTGGATTATTTGCTTTATTTGATTTCTAGGAAATTTCCCTCCAGCGCCCTCAATGAAATGGGGTTTTTGTAGCTGGAGCTGACTTGGAACACCATAAGCAGAGATCACAGAGATCTGTCTGCTTCTGCCTCTAAAAGTATGTGGAGGAACTTAAGTTATGCATACCACACCACACCTAGAAATTCATTTTGAAACTGAATTCTAATCTTCAGTGTGTTGTATCTTGAGGACTTTACCCTCCCAATCTGTTGCTTGTTTTTTCTATTCTTTACATTGTGTCCTTCAATGAGTCAAAATATTTTTGTTATTGCTGTTTAATGTAGTTGAAATTATTCAGCTTTGCTTACCTGTGTGTGTCTTCAGCCGTGTTGTCTGAAAACAAAGCTTAGCTCAAGGTTATAAGGATGTTATTCTGTATCCTCTAAATGAAACACCTTTGTTTATAATACCAAAATTTCAATTCCCCTGCAATGTCTTTACATGCAACAGAAATGTTACACATAATTTATGCTGCACATGTTTGCACCTCAAATTATTTTCAATTGCTTAAGGGTAACTGACATTACAAATTACATCAATGACATCTATTGGATAATCTGTCCTTTCCAGATTGAAATACGTTGTTACCTCTACTACATACCAAGCTTTGTTTCTTCATAAACATATTTGAGATTATTATTCCTTACCACCTAGCTGTTCCTATGCCAAAACCTCACTATTTTAATTAGTACAGTATTGTAGTGCTTTTTGTAATACTGTCTTGTGTCTGACATGAGAATTTGTCCACAGTTACCTATGTTGGAAATTTGATTTGAATCTATTGATTCTATATATCAATGGGACATTAAAACCACATTAATTCTTCGCAAGGATTTTACTAGACAGCCCACCCGGCCCTGTGATCTTTGTCTAATTCCACTCCTTTATCATTACTGAATTCACAATTTGTCCCTCCTTCCTCTTTGTTAAAGGCCAGCAGTTAAGTTAGAGATTTATTCAGGTTCATCTGTTTTAAGATTGGAATCCTTTGGATATAATATCACCCAAAAGAGAAAACTCCACTTGTGTAGAATTCAAATAATAGGACTAATTTCTATGTGGCCAAAAGTGTCTTTCAGTTCTTGTAACATCACACTGGTCAATGGAACACAGATTGAATAGCATGACTGTATGCGAATAACAAGTATGGTTCTAGAATTAAAAAGAATAAGTTTACATCCAAACCATTCATTCCCTGTCACTTCAGTTTAACCTCTTTACTTCTTTGGTAGGTACAAGCAATAACATTAATAATTAAAAGATGCTCCACGGTAGTTATTGTTGGTATTATGAGAAACAAACACGAAACAATTTTAGATTATTGTATAGATCTTAAAAACAATCATTTTTTATTTGAATACACTTCAATAGAAGCAAGTTTTCTAGAAAGCAAAATATCACTGGATCTTTAGAATGTGCTTTTCATGCTAGAGTATAGCAAGTCTGTATGAAGGGAGATAGATAGATGGGTAAATACATAGATACATACAGAGAAACCAAGATAAATTCATTTAGATATTACAAAATCAGGTTAGAAATAAAATGTCTTTATTTCTTTGGTTGCTGTCCATCTTAGGAGATGAATCTCATGCTTATGTTAGTCTGTGAGCCTCAGTACTTGATATGTTATGCATGCATATGTGATTTAGGAGCTGACATAGATGAGTCAGATCAGTATTGAGAAAGAATGCTAATCTAAGGAAAACAATTGTCATCACCAGCAAACCCAAAACACATGGAATGTGGTCATTTGCTCTGGGGAGTGGAGGAGTAAGAGAACTAAATTACATGTTTCACAGGAGCTTTAACTGCAGGTCTGATTCTTTTTTAATAATAGAGACACAGAAACAGACAAATGTAAAATGCATATGAAAACTTCAAGATAGTTTCAAGGGAGTATATACTTATAAAAAGCCACTTAAGCATATCAAAGGGGCTTTTCATCTGTGACTGAAGTTATGAGATTTAAGGAAAATGGAAGATGTGTGACCTTCTGAGGGAAAAATGAAGTAAATATATTGTGATGTATCATCACTAGTTAAAATAATTGTACACCAGCTCACATTTACATAAGTTTTCTATTTCCATAGATATTAACTCATTTTATCATGTTTAATAACATAAACGAAAATTGTCTCTTAGATGGTAATGGATTTGTAAACAAGGTTAAAAAGAATAAGGACTAAGACCAATTAAGAGATGTGTTAAAATGCCCTGTGGACACATCAAAGTACATTAATCTCCAAGACTATAATAATAAAGTGTCATGGTTCTACAATAATTAGGACTGGTGTGGTTAATCACAGAGTGAAAATTATTGGGCACAGCAAAAGAAACCAAAGATCAGAAATTTACATTTCTATTTTTCAAAATGATAGATTACCATGACTGAAACTGACCGACTTGACAATTACTGCCTCATTTGTAAATATTTTAAAAACAAATGTCAATGTCTGGAAGTTAGCATTTTTTATGTAAAAGACAATAGAAACCTAAAACTATCCACTTTGGATAGTACTCCTGATGTGGCAGGTAATATTAGCATAAATTTTCCCCCTCAATTTTAATATAAGATTAGGAGTAAATTTAGTATGTGCCAAGAATTTGATGTAACTACTAAAAATATGTAAGTCTCCTTGGGCTATATCAACAGAAGCATGGTAGCTGTGTAAGTTTATTGTTAATGCTCTGCAGTTATAACTGTAAAACATTTTATATTCCCATGATACACAGCCATTATCTGGAAATAGACTACACTCAGAAGAGAACTATTCAGGGCCAGAGAGATGACTCTGTGAATAAGAACCCTTTCTGCTAAGTGTGATGATCCAAGTTCTCTGAAACTGAATAGAGGGAGGAGAGAACTGACTCCACAAAACCACCCTGTGCCTTCCACGTGTACACCATGCCATGTGTGTGCCATGCCATGTGCATCCCCCAACACAAAAATAATAATGTTAAAGTAATTTTTTTCAAATTTATATTCAATTCGTGTGATTATATTTCTGATAGACACTGGAGAGATAGCTCAGCGGTTAAGAGGGATGGCTGTCTGCTCTCCCAGAGGACCCAGATTCCATTCCCAGCACCCACAAGCCCTCTCACAACCATCTAACTCCAGTTCCAGGGGTTCTGACACCTTCTGGTTTCTGCAGGCAAAACACCCACATATATAAAAATAAAAATAAATTTGCCGGGTGGTGGTGGCACATGCCTTTAATCCCCGCACTTGGGAGGTAGAGGTAGGCAGATCTCTGTGAGTTTGAGACCAGCCTGGTCTACAAAATGTAGTTCCAAGACAGCCTCCAAAGCCACACAGAAACCCTGTATTTCTGGTAGAAGTAATAGTTTTATTTCTGGAATGCCTAATCTATACCAAGCTTGTGTCCTAACTGGGCAAAACTGTGTTCCACTGAACAAAATTTGATCTGTTCTTTGACATATTAGCTTTTCAAGTTAACCAAATGTATATTCAGGTATTCTTTAAAGCTACTGAAAGATTGTCCAATAAGTCCCATAATCCTAGCTTTTAATTTGTAGGTGTTAAAGTATGAAATATTCTTTTATTCAAAATAGTAAACCCAAAAACCTATAACCAAATAGAAAAAAGTTACAATAGCACAGTGAGTTTCAAGAATATTGCTAAAATTGATCTTACTTCCAATGAGAGTATTAGTGTCCTTACATCTCTTAATCAGACATCCTAGAGGATAGAAACTAATCATTTAACTGCATATGATTTTGGAAGATACTATAGTATAATATATGTGGAACAAACTTCTTATATTTGCCTTTAAGTTTTAACTTGTCAGGTAATTTTAAATCCAACTTTAATCTTACCTCAGCTTCTCTGAGTTTTGTAAAATTCGACTGTGCTCCAATGTAATACGAAATGCCTTTTGATGCTCCCTCCAAGGTTGCACCTCGTATTAACAGAATGAGGAGAACCACATATGGGAAAAGAGCTGTAAAATACACCACCTACCAAACAGAACAACTAAAAGTTAATGCCACTTTGAAATCACGGTATAGAATTTCCTATGCGCAAAATTAGCAGCCAGTTGCAATTCGTCAAATTTAGCCTAATCTCCATTCTCTATTCTCACCACTCCAAAAAAATGGATCCACATTTAAAAATGCTTTTATGCAGGGAGCAGTATTTCTAAGGTTTGTACTATAAAGGGTGTATCAGCAGTGATCACATGGAATCTAGACGGAATGCTGTCCTATATGGAGTGTATCTTTATAAATGTCTGAGGGGAGGGACTAAATGTCTCCTTTCAGTAAATTGGGATGAGAAATGTAAAAATGGTAATGGTGAGTATATTCATTCCTGAGGACAAGGAAAATATCTTCTAGTACATGTCCATTGCTCACAAAACCTTCAGTAAAGTGAATACAGAGCACAATGAATACTTGCTACTTAAAACTAACGGTAAGGGCCGGGCGGTGGTGGCACACGCCTTTAATCCCAGCACTCGGGAGGCAGAGGCAGGCGGATCTCTGTGAGTTCGAGGCCGGGCTGGACCGATAGCCTCTGAAACAATACAGAGAAACCCTGTCTCGTAAAAACCAAAAAAAAAAAAAAAACTAACGGTAAGGGAAGTTGATAAGATAAACATATGCAGACAACTCCTGTCTTAGATAACACAGGGTTTCAGATTGCCCTTGAGGATGGCTACAATAACGTGTAATTTCCTTGATCCATAGATATCCTATATTTGTTAATAAGCCCAAGGAGATGATTTAAATAAGTCACCTGAGAGACCAATAAATTCCAAGTATTTGATTGTCTTTAATGGATTTTTTTTGCAAGAAACTTACTATATCATAAGTGAGTCAAGGGTTTAAAACCTGTGCAAATGGAGCATATAGGAAAGTTTCCACTGGGTTTGAAATATTGCAGAATTTTTTTCCAAAAAGAATCACATGTGTCATTGCTTTCACATTAATTCAGCATGCTTGGGTATTATACTAGGAAGACAACAATAACTATGTGAAATTATTTCTTCCCTTGAACTTTTATGAGGCAACACTCTGGTCAGTTAAAAAAAACCTATAAAAACATTTTTCCAGGTAGTATGTAATTCTTCACAAGGAAAAGTTTCTTCTGTTATTTAAGTTGCAACTAGGCTCTCTGATTTTTTTATAATGTGAAGGGGAAAAGGAAGAATGTTTCACAGAAGAGACCCCTTCAATGACAAAGAAGAGTCTTGCTCCATTGGGAATGGTTGCATATTATTTTCGCTGTTCCTTCAACTGATGTATTATCCTAGTAAACATTCTACAACAAACATCACACCATTCAAACTGCTTACTGTAGGACAGGAAATTTTAAAAATATGCTCTCAAGCCTCAGAATGATGTATCAACTAGTAGAGTCTGAGTTTGAAGAATTACACAAGGATTATATTCATTTTTGCTTTTTTAACAATAGCACTGACGCTATGTATATGCGTGAAACTAGAATGTCTTATGTAAAAAGTCTTTCACGAATTTGAATGCTCCTACTATACAAAACTCTGTTAATAATTTTATATTTGATTAAACTACAATGAAGTTGGAGAGCAACTGCATCGCTAATGTGACTTCTAACTTACCTTGCCAGAGGACTTGATTCCTTTAAACAACGCTGCTCCAACTATGAGCCAAGCTAGAAGGAGACAAAGTGCTAAATACCACACAATTCCTCCAGTTTCATCCATTCCACTTGACCGCTGAAGTGTCACTTTACTGAAATATATAAGACCTTTTGTAAGTATAGAATCAATTGCCTTTGTTTAAAAAAAATCAATGGGCTTTGTAATGTGTTTCATCCAAAGGGAAATTCCAGTATTGTAGCTTAGTCTTGCAAGCCTTTTATTGATAGATAATGTTCTGTGAAGAAACAAATATTATTCCTTCAAAAGTCAGGCTTTGAACTTCAAGTTTACCCAAAGGCAGTCCAAATTTCAAGCACCTAGAATAAAGCCTTACTCATGATTTTCTTCCAACATTTTAATCCCTTTTATATAAAGAAATAAAACTTTTCTCTGGGAGCTTCATGTGACTCAATATGGGATTTTCTCAAAATAAATTCATGAATAACACTTATTAAAAACTTGTTTTTTGTTTTTCTTTTCCTTTTTTATTTAAATTAGAAACAAACTTATTTTACATGTCAATCCCAGTTCCCTCTCCCTCCCTTCCTCCCCTGCCCCAACTGACTCCCTATCCTATACCCTTTCTGCTCCCCAGGGAGGGTGAGGCCTTCCATGTAGTCTGATTCTTCATACCTTCAAAGATTTTCTGGTAAACACCATGATTTCCCAGAGTAACGTGCATGGATTTAAATTTTCAGTTCTGAAGCTAGAGATATGGTTCAAAGTTAAGAGTACTTACTACCCTTCCAGCAGACCTGAGTTCGGTTCCCAGCATTAATGGCAGGTGCCTCACAACCACAACCACCTGTAACTCCTACTCCAGGGAGATCTGAGTCCTCTGACTTTTGCAGGCATCTGCTCTCTCTCTCTCTCTCTCTCTCTCTCTCTCTCTCTCTCTCTCTCTCTCAATATTTATCCATATATATTTATTTTCCATACACACACACATAAGGCTACCTCCATGGATGTTTTCAGGACTGAGTATTTGGCACTAGGCAACCAATTGGTGTGCTCCTGCCTGGAGACAACCAGCTTTAGTTAGTTTCCTATCATTTTTTGTGTAGGGTTGAAGCCATGTGGATTTTCCCTCATCCACTTGGGCATTTCCATTGGTTTCACCCTAGTTCAACGCATGTTTTGGCAATCATGTCATTGAGGCTTTATATGTGCAGCTTCTGACTTTATTAGGAGATATAATTTCACAGCAAACTACATGATCGTCTTGTTTTTTATAATCCTTTGGCTCCTTTTGTGAAATGTTCCCTGAGCCCTGAAAGTAGGAGTGGTGGTTGATATTTTAAAATTTGTTCATTTTATTTTATGTGCATGAGGGTTTTGCCTGCCTATGTGTATAGGAGCATATATGTATGCCTGGTGCTCATGAAGGCTAAAAGAGGGCATTGTATCCCCTGGAATTGAAGTTCCAAACAGTTATAAACCACCTTGTGGGTGCTGGGAGGCAAAAGCTGGTCCTCTGAAAGAACAGTAAATGCTCTTAACCTCTGAGTCATCTCTTCAGACCCTAATCATTTATCATTAGAATTATCTTATTATTCAACAAATGATGCTGGCATAACTGGAAGCTGGCATGTAGAAGAATGCAGATTGATCCATGTTTATCACCATGCACAAAACTTAAGTCCAAATGGATCAAAGACCTCAACATAAATCCAGCCACACTGAACCTCTTAGAAGAGAAAGTGGGTGGTACCCTTGAACGAATTGGTACAGGAGACAGCTTCCTGACCATAATACCAGTAGCACAGACAGTGAGATCAACAAATGAGAAATGGGACTTCCTGAAACTGAGAAGCTTCTGTAAGGCAAAGGACACAGTCAGCAAGACAAAAAGGCTGCCCACAGAATGGGAAAAAATATTCACTAACCCCACATCTGACAGAGGGCTGATCTCCAAAATTTACAAAGAACTCAAGAAGCAAGTCTCCAAAACACCAAAGGATCCAATTAAAAAGTGGGCTAAATAACTAAATGGAGAATTCTCAATAAAGGAGTCTAAAATGGCTGAGAGGCACTTGAGAAAGTACTCAACATCCTTAGCCATCCAGGAAATGCAAATCAAAACAACTCTGAGATACCATCTCACTCCTGTCAGAATGGCTAAAATCAAAAACACCAATGACAATTTATGCTGGAGAGGATGTGGTAAAAGGGGAACACTCCTCCATTGCTGGTGGGAGGGCCAACTTGTTCAGCCACTTTGGAAATCAGTATGGAGATTCCTCAGAAAAATGGGAATAAACGTACCACAAGTCCCAGCAACTCCACTCTTAGGCATATATCCAAAAGATGCCCATTCATACAACAAGGATGTCTATACCACTATGTTCATAGCAGCATTATTTGTAATAGCCAGAACTTGGAAGCAACCTAGATGCCCCTCAAACGAAGAGTGGATAGAGAAAATGTGGCATATTTACACAATGGAGTACTATTCAGCAGAATAAAACAATGGAATCCTGAGATTTGCAGGCAAATGAATGGCACTAGAAGAAACCATCCTGAGCAAGGTAACCCAGTCACAAAAACAGAAACATGCCATGTACTTTCTCATATATGGATTTTAGACATAGATCTGGGGAGTGCCAGCCTACAATCCCATGGCAAGACAGTCTGGGAAACAGAACCTTCATTCAGTGGCCGATGAAAGAAGAGGCAGACTCCCACGGCTAAGCACTGAGCTGAACTCAAGAAAGCCAGTAACAGAGGGAGGACTGATGACCAAAGGGATTAAGACTGGGCTGGTTTAACCCCCAGAAACAGCTGACCTGACAAGGGTTAGCTCTTGAATCCCAGACTGATGCCTGGGAATCCAGCATGGGACTGATCAAGACCTCCTGAATGTGGGTGTCAGTGAGGAGGACTAGGTAATCTATTGAGCCTTGGGCAGTAGATCAGTATTTATCCCGGGTATACAAATGGACTTTGGACTCCCATCCAACAATGTGAGATGTACTCTCACCCTGAACTCTTGGGGGAGGGTCTAGGCCCTGCCCTGGATGAAATGACAGACTATGGACACCCCCATGGAGGGCCTCACCCTCCCTGGGGAAATGAGGTCATATTTGGGGTGTTGGGGGAGGGCACGGGAGGAGGGGAGGGAAACAGAGAGGGACCTGGAATTGACATGTGAAGCAACCTTGTTTCTAATTTAAATTTAAATTTAAAAATAAATAATAAAAAAGAATTATCTTATTATATTCCTTTTTATTTTATGTGTGTATGCACATTCCACTGCACATGGGGGGTAGTCAGTGAGCACTTTCAGGAGTCAGGTTTTTCTTTCTATCTTGTGGGTTCTAGGAATCAAACTCAGATCCTCAGGCTTGAGAGCAGGCATTTTTATGTATTGAGTCATCTCACAAGCACTATAATTCCCTAACTTTAACCTTTAACTGGTAATTATTAATAAACCATTACTTAGGTGTTATATGCACCGAACAACATACACGTAAAACATACACTGTCAACAATGAGCTAATTTTTCAGGTAGTTCAACTCACCTACAGTAGGTACACATCTGAACCAAATGAAGTATTTATCTGTCATGGTTCTCCTTCTATTTATGGGAATTAAAATGAGGGAAGGTACAGAAGTAAAGAGAAATATGTCCAACTCACAACATGTACTTATATTAGAATTACAAAATAAAATGTATAATAAAAGAAGCTGGCCAATATTTTATTGTGGTTCATAAAGCCTTTCAATAACACCTGTTTAAGAAGTCAATCAATACTTACTCCCAATACTGTTCACTGGGAAGTTGTCCTGGCTGAAAAACTTCACTACCATTCAAGCAGGTCAAGTTGTTGATATTTACCCAGCTTATATTCATAAACATCTCTCCTGCCCCTGTACTCACATTGCAGCCAATTGCTAAAAAATGATAGATATATAGATATTTAAATAGATAAACAGATAAATAGATAGATAAATAGATGTGCTTCATTGTAGAAGAATACTTTTGTGGGAAGAAAAAAGGATTTTAATGAGAAATACTTCATTTCCTATTTAAATTGTTACTTGGTAGATATAGAATAAATAAATTATAAATACAATAGAGCATGTTACATTCAATGAATCAAATCCTTCTCTACAACCAACTGGTAAAGCATGTGATACTAACTGTCCATTTAAACTCTGGTTATAGTCACAGTAATAACTGCTATAGAATAACAGGTTTTTCAGTTGAGAATTAGAACTTAATAGAATTTTCATTAGGGAGACTTAGCTAACTTGTAATGATATGCTGGCCCCTTTAAACCCTTCCAAAGCATTAAAGCTTCACCTGATGAGCATGGATATTCCTAATTGCAATATCCTCCAGTATTAATGTTAAGTATCTCATATTGAAATTGGCAGTATCCAGTCTTTACAACTACTATTTAATGCTGTTAAAGATAGCACATTATTTTTCAAAACCACTCTCCAATTTCTTACTATCTCTTGCTTAGAACATAGGTTTTTGAGAATTCTAGGTGTGGCTTTTCCTTTCATAAAAGTATACTTAAGTTGGTTAGAAAATTAGTTATTCATTTGAACTTATCTAGAGAATATAACAGAATTATACACTTAGCAATATTTTAAAAGTTAGGCCAATGGAATTTACCGATTGGTGATCTGCTACAGTTATTGTCTGCCCAAGAAGAACAATTGGCCCATGGTAGTACACTTCGAAAAGAGGCAAACAGGTAGTAAAGACTGTAGGCGATTATAACATTATAATAGATTGTCACAAAAATGGATATCAGGACCATGGTGATGCCCACACCTGAAAAAAAGAAATAGTTAAACGGTAAAATTTGTTTTGCTGATCTGCAAAATACCAAGTTCAATTTCTACAAAAGCTTTAATAAATTAAAAGACTCTTTCACATAACTCTATGTTGTCATCCAGAAAATAAGTGTGTGCCTGAATCGAAGGGTGTTACCCTCTCAATACCTGTCTTCCAAAATTTAAAAGACTTTGTTGTTATGATTTTTAATTGTATTTGTGCTTATGCACACTTGTGAATATGCACACACAAGTGTGGGTGCCTGAAGAGGACACAGGCATTGGATGGATGCCTTGGAGCTGGAGATACAGGTGACTCTGTAATGCCCAGTGTTGGTGTTGGTAACCAAACTTGGGGCCTCTGGAAGAACAGCGAGTGTTCTTATCTGCTGAGCAGTCTCTCCAGCTCCTTCTACCTAAATGTAAAACAATTTTGATAACTGCCTTTTGGAGAATGTTTTTTAGTTGGTGAGAAAAGGTTATTACTGCTAAGGGTGAATAACCTTAGATTTGACCATAAAACTCACAAAATCCTGTGTCAGTTATTCTTTCTTATTAAGTCTTTAATTCCCTGTCATAGCAGGAAGTGCAGGTATTAAAAAGCTTCAATGCTTATAGCCTATGGACTCATCCACCAAAATTCATATATCTATCTGCAAAATAATAGTCAGTAATAGTCAGATTGTAAAGGAAGATTCAGATTTAACATCCTTAAAGGACACACTCCAGTATTTCTACAAGAAAGTATGCAGAAATTTTTCAAATTCAGAAACAATCTGAATTTCAGCCTCCGAATGTTCTGTAACTAAGTAGGTTCACAGTACACTTTAGCATAGTGATTATAACTTCTATTAATACTAGTATTTTAAATAGTGTCTCCAGTCTTCCAGCAAAGCATCCTATTTACCTCAATATTATATATTATATATTGATGTTTTTGCAAATAGTTTGCAGTGACTAGTGAGTGCTAAAATGATATTTAGTCTTCAGAGATAAAAAGAAGTCAATGTTTAACAACAATCAAGGAGTTTGTTTTCATCTGGACTGTTCTATCATGAATATCCAAGAGAAAATGGTGACCTGCCTTTCTTCTTTTCTTGGTGATGTTTTATAAAAAGATATGCAAAGACAGTAAGACAAAACTGGACAAGAAGTATTTGAAAAGGCAGATCTTTGAGTCTGGAGCAACTACTCCGTGGTTAAGAATACTTGCTGATCATCCAGAGGACCAGAGACCAGAGCAAGAGTTCAGCACCCATATTGAGTGGCTCACAACTTCCTGTAACTCCAATTTCCAGGGCATCCACTGCCCTCTTCTGGCCTCTACAGGCACTCACACACATGTGACATAAACTCATGTGCCCATACATAGAAATAAAAATAAAACTAATGCATGTTTAAAGGTACTGTCTTGAAGCTAATGCACAACAGACTACGTGACAAAATAATGCAAAAGGTGAAAATTGTCAAGTAATGTAACGATGACAATCATCTTTTTAGTGTTCTTCCTAACCCTTCTTATATGTGCTTCCAGGTAAGAAGAAAAGTTAACATTTGAAGGCTGGGGAGGTGTCTCTGTGTGTAAAGTATCTGTTGTAGCTATAGAGGAATAAGTACCTAAGCTTGATTTCTAGCACCTGTATTATTAAAAAGCCTATTGTAATAGTGTGCATCTAAAATCCCATCACTGAGGAAGTAGAGACAGCCTCTCTCCAGTTCTTACTGTCCATCCAGTCTAGCCAAACAATGAGCTCAGGTTCAATGAGAGACTATTTCATAGTAATTAAGGAAGACACATGGCATTGACTTTCATGCTCTTATATGCATGCACACTCACATATGCCTGCATATGAATATGTATATGTGTATGCACAAAATATATACAGAAGGAGCAATGCCATCTTTGCCCTATCATATTATTTTTGTATTTTCAGCTGAAAGGGAAAACTGCATTTTTCATGTACTATGTGATGTTTGAATCACATGCATATTGTAGAATGAATTAATCATCAGATTAGAAAGCATATTGTCCCAGGTGAGTATCCTTTTATTTGTAAGAATACTTAATGACCCCTGTGTTTTTGAGATTATAATATATGAATATAATATATGGTCTGCCATCAACTATAGAAAACATGCTGTGATTTTCATTTTTCATTTCTCCAATTTATAAATCTATAGATTTTATCTTTCTTAAATTTGTTTCTTTTTTCTGAAACAGGGTTTCTTTGCATAGCCCTCACTGTCCTAGAACTCTGTAGACCAGGATGACCACCAACTCAAAGATCTACCTGCCTCTGCCTCCTGAGTACTGGGATTAAAGACATACACCACCACTCCCAGCCAACTTACTCGTGTTAACTATAACCATATGATTTTTGACCAACATGGCTTCTTCCTTCCTATCCACTTCTGCTTCTGCAAGCATTCTCTGCTCAACTTCTATGAGGTCATATGTGACCAGTGCTTTGAATTTTCTTTTCTTTCTTTTTTTTCTGAGATAGGGTTTTGAATTGTCTTTTCTTACACAAAATGAAAAAACAGTTGTATGTGTATCTAGACCAACAATCATGATGATGAAAAGTCTTAAATACAAACCTTGAAACAATGGCAGAATCCTCCAAACTGAAACTGGACCTAAGCTAGCAAACTGACCCAGTGAACATTCCAGGAAGAACAATGGTAAACCAGCCAACGCTAGCATAATTGCATAGGGTATCAAGAAAGCACCTAAAAAGCAAAGGAATAAATATACTATTACATCTGAAAGTCTTGGGAGCACTTTGACAAGGAGCATAACATTTTAAAGTGTCCTAATATAGTGGAACTGAGGGAATTGGCTTAAGGTTCAAGATTTATTACTTTTTTGTGAGAAGGTACTTAACTGTGTGTTTCCCATTAGTCAAATAGGAGTGGAAATATGACGTAGCGAAGTTACTATAATATAAGGTTAGTGAAGCTGAAAGATCAGAGATTGTGCAGTCAAACACATCTACATTAAAATGCTGGCTCTATCATTAATCAGTTATTTGGCCTAGGTCTGTTTAGTAACAAGTGAACTTTTCCTTCTTATACAAGGGGGACACAATACTAACTCATCAGTTTCTGTTATGAGTTCAAATTCTGTGCAGCTAGCAATTATGAATCAATTTACTAATTTACTAATCAAGCAGTGGCAGCACATTAAGCACATGGCACGTTTCAGTGTCTGTTCCTCTGTCTCCCTTCTTTTTACCTCCCTTCCTTTTTTCCTCCCTTCTTCTTCTCCTCCCTTCCTTTTTTCCTCCTTTCCTTCCTTTTTTCCTTTTTTCCTCTTTTCCTTCCTTCCTTCCTCCCTCCCTCCCTCTCCTCTCTCTCAACAATCATGAATGACTTTCAAAACTTAGGCTGTAAAAGGTAAATAGTGTTCAGAATGTAAATTACTGCAATTAATTTCATGATTCTTTTAATAGTCACAAGGTTATTTGTCAATGTTAGTAAGAAATGTATTGGTTTTGCTCGAAGACTGGCCTGTTGATACTTATTCAGTTAACTTCCATTATCACAGCAACTAATCACCCACATAAGAATATCCAGCCCCTTCTCTCATTTTAAACATTTTGTTTTACTGTCCATATTTAGTTTATGATGTTGCTCATTAGAATGTTTACCAGACTACTAGTGGAAACAGAGAAATAATGTTAAATGGCCTAGCCAAACAATCTAGAAGTGTTGGCAGCAGTTAACAAAAGCAATATGGAGCTTGATGAATGGAGACAGGCTTTCTGACTATGTACACTTCTGTCATAATTATCCTTAGTTATTTTCCTTGCTATCCACGAACTAAAAAGCACTTAGAGAATGTAGATAATCTATCACCCAAATGGTGTGATCTTTAAAATTTGAGTATTTGTGTGTCATACTAACTTTTAGAGTGAACAGAAGAAAAGGAGGCAATAGCAAAGGAAAAAATAAATTATTTTGTTTGCATTATATTTCACAATTCTCTATTAAAATGAGTTTGATTCATTTCCTAGAAATGAATGGTAATTATTGGGTGAACATATGATGTCAAGTTACAGGGTTTATCTTATTATAAACATAATTGTAAGAAACTCAAAGGAGCCTTAGGACATAGACACCAGAAAGATCATGCTTATCGACTCTCTTTCCTGCTAATACTTATAGCAAAACCACTGTTGGATGACCTAAGTCCTAGAAGCTATCCACAAATAAGTGTTTAAGAAACAGAGCTCCTTTCTTGAGTCTGAGGACCAGTGTAAATGTTTTAATACATTCAATTAATGAAGAATGTGGTTGAAACATCACCACACACAAGTCTATTGTGCCAAGAGAAAAATAATTATACTGGCAAAATTTCAATGGTGTTCAATTATGAAATACAGGCACATGTCACCTATATACTTCTAACAGAGTAAACACAAGTAAGTTAAAATGGTGTAAGGCAAAAGTTGTTTCCACATTGCTAGAATATTGTGCAATTCATTTTATTTCCCTTTGTGTGTCACCTTAGTTATTTTTGTGTTCTCATTGATCCTACCTTAATAATCTACAAGGTATAAAGAGAATTATCTTGCAATAATAAAATCACATAGCCTTGAACTAAATGTTATTGCATATTATTTATATTCTATATTGCCAATGGAATTTGAAATGTATGTACCTGAATATTGCAACATAAAATATTAATTAACAATTATTTTGGTCACACTTAAATTATAAAAATGCCTTACTCTAGCTAAGCAAACAGTTTCCTTGAGCTTTTAAAAAGATCCAGATTTCCCACCTTTTTCATACTTCTAATTCAAGCAAAACTCAACTTGAGTCTGAACACAGTTTTGAAAGTCCTAGTGAAGACTATTATGGTATCTCAAAGCAACTCAGAAGTACTGCATGTAACAAATCAAGTTTATATCGGAGAGTTTTATGAAGCAGTTTTCAAACTTGAGCTAGTAACTCACTGTCAATTAGCAAATGTTTAGCTTGGTTCTCATCCTGTTTATTAACTCAAAGCATCAAATACCTCTCTTTAGTTCATATTCCATTATATACAAGTGTGAAGCTCTCTAATTATATTATATATGCTTATATATGTTATATTAAAATATATATATTGAGAGAGAGAGAGAGACAGAGGGGAGTTATGCAGCATGCCACTGTAGGAAAAAGAACACAAGGAAAAACCTACCTCCACCATTGGTGTAGGTCAGGTATGGGAATCTCCACACATTTCCCAATCCCACTGCATATCCAACCATAGACAGAAGATAATCTGATTTTTTGGACCAGTTGCCACGGTCCATATTTTCATCATTTTCACCAACATGGAAGTTCTCAGATGAAGCCGTCACTTTCTAAAGAAGGAAAAAATTATCAATGTCTTCCCTTTCTGTTACAAATTCCACAGATGCATAATTTCACAAGTCCACAGAGTTGTAGAAAGTGGGGTGACTGAAAAACTCATGCGGCATTCTTTTCAAAATCAAGATTTCTCCCATCCAAGTATTAACGATAGACAAAACTAAGGAGATTTCTGCTGGTAGGTATTTTTTTTCTCTTGCAACTGTAATTTTATTTCCTTTTGTGAAAATAAACTTAGAGTTTAAATTGCTCCAAAAATTATAAAAATGAACTGAAATACACACAGAAGAAGCTTGTGAGGTTGGAGAGGGAAGGGTAGAGGGCCTTAGAATTTCAGCAGATTGTACTGGCACCAACGGAGGTAACAGGACCCAGACAGTGGGGACTGGGCCCTGCCTGCCACTCTGAGACTGTCAGGCGGGAAAACTCAACCGGGCACCAGACAGCAACATAGACTTCTTGGAGGTGCCTTGAGCCCCTTTAAATGCAGGGGTTGGTAGCTATTTTACTTAGCACTTCCTTCTTCAAATTAAAGAAAGAAATCTTAAGTAGATATTTTTACTGCCCCTTCACCTAACAGCATCCGAAGTTTAATGTCACACCAACATGAAGGGCAAATGAAGTAGATAAGTCAAGTGTCACATACAAAAGATTTGAGTGTAAATTAGAAAGAGCCAACATTCCAAGGTTTATAGGGGGTCACTGAGAAGTATCAAATGTAGATTCCAATTAAATGAAAATCAGTCCACACACTTTTATGTGCTGATAGCTTCTCTCCCTGACTTACAGCACATAATCACTGTTTTACTAAAATCACGGAATAATATGCAGAGACAAATTTTCCTGTCTCTCTCTCTCTCTCTCTCTCTCTCTCTCTCTCTCTCTCTCTCTCTCTCTCTCTCTCTCTCTCTCTCTCTCTCTCTCTCTCTCTCCTTCTCTCTCCTCTACTTGGGGAGAGGTTCTCTTCCAACCTGTCACCTGTTTGAATATGGAATGCTCCCAGGGTCAGATAAGGACAGTCCATTTTCCTGTAGCATATGAGTACAGTGTAGACAAACAGAAAGAACAGCATTCTGTAGGTGTTCCTTAGGAACAGTGTGAGGTGCTCCTAAGTCTCCTAAATACCAGCATAAAACTTGTTTTTCACATCGACTTTGTGGGAACATAGCTGGCATACTTGAGAAGAGTTGAAGAGAAAGAAATATGTAGAATAAGGAACAGCTACAGAAAGCAAAAACTGAGACTCCTCCCCCCACATTCTTTTCCCTCTCTGTTGCTCTACCCTCCAGAAGCGTCCAGACCCCTACCTCCTTCTCTCTGCACTTGAAGAAGCTGGGGCACTTCAATCTGTCCATGGTTCACTCACTCCCTTGGCGCGTTCCGCCTCGCCTCTTCTCACAGTCTGGCTGAGCTCGACTGGTGGCAGGTGCACACTCCCCCGTTGCTACCTGCCAAACTGAGCCACCTTGCCTAGGGGTGGGACCATTTATGAAGGGAAGCTCTCTCCTCCCCCTCCCTGACGCCCAGTCCTTTCAATTACCGGAAGGGACCAAAGTGAGCCTCTGGTTTTTCCCCCAGGTAATCCTGCATGTAGCAATTCCCTGCCCCAGCAGTAGGAAAAAGGGCTGGGCTGTGTGTGAGCGAGCTGTGCAGCCAGAGCCAAAGAAGACTGACAACTTTTGACTCAGAGCTGAGCAGGTGTCTTAGCAATCTTGCCTCCTTTCCTGGACACTTGACTTCTCCTAACCTTGCTTCTCAGTCAGGTCTCTGTCCTGGGGACAAGTGCTGATCTTCCCTGATGCTGGAGGTGGAGAGACCCAATCTGTGGGACTCATGTTGTTTTGCTATGATTTTTGTGAACAGACCAGACAGCTCTGGGCCTCTGATATCCCCCAAATTTTGCCCCTCAGTAGAAAGCCCTTCATCACGTGGGGGCAAATGCTGCTCCCAAAGGGGAAAGCCCCTGAATTGGGCACCTTGAAATGTAGCCAGTTAAGATAAGATTACCCAGCTGCCTCTAACTGAAAAGAGCGACTTTGAATCTATGTCTCGAGCTCCTTTCTCAGCCTTCATGATAGCTTTCCCTTTTACAAGGATTGCTTTGTGTGGTATTTCAAAGAAGCCAAACACAAACAAATTATTGAGCAGGTTTATGGGAAATTCGAACCCTAACAAAGGAGTTCACTCGGCTGAGAAAGGCGAGGCCTAGAAAGTAAACTGTAAGGAACCAGTCCAGCTTACCAAAGAGGACAGCTTTACTGTAATTCTGATCATGAGTACAGCATCTCTTCATCAAAAATTCAAAGAATCTACACTCACGCTGTCCATGTCTATACAATTTGGTAGAACTGCCATCGTCACTGACATGGACAAGGTGAGTGTAGATTCTTTGAATAATTGTATAAATTCATGCAAACCACGGAACCAGCAAATAGCCAAATTTTCATCTATGTACAGTTCCTTTGTTCCATGCTGGCTGAAAATAATTTTCCATCTGCAATAGAAATATGCCCCCCAGGAGCCCAGGAATATAGAGCAAACTAGACGGGGATGTAGAGAGATTGTGAGTACAACGTATCAATGCCTTGACCTTGGTGGTGACTATCACAGGCTGGTTTGGGATCTTATATGCGCACATACTTACATCACATATACACATAAGTATATGTGGAGAAATAGGTAAAAAGACCTCAAATGCCCCCTTAACAGTATTCTAGACTACTGCTATGACCTAAAAGGTAAGACAAATGAGTTATTAGCCTATCTTAGCCATAGAAGAAAAGGTAATGTGAAGGGCTTTATAAAAAGAGTGAAAAAGCAAATAAAACAATGTTCACCCAATGAACAAAGTCTCATAGAAAGGAAAGTAACCCACCATGGGACAGTGTAAACAGTTGGTAACTAAGGAAGTAGAAGAAGGAAGTAATTCATAGCGGCAGAAAGATTGTGGGGAACACAATGTATATAGAACAGGCAACATTACACATTAGAGAAATTTCAGACCCTATTGACATTAGAGCAACTAGGGCACAAAGTTTATGGTAAAAGGTATTTTAGTGAATATGTATTTTGTGGTTTATTGGGAAGGAACATTTGTCCAATTACTAGGCATAGCACTTGATGACTTGGCTAATTCCTACATATTTGCATGATAGCATCTATTGTCATTCTTCGTCACTAACTCTTCAGCTTGTATGTCTTATACTGTATGTGGCATTCCTCACCTATGTGACCTTACTCATGTTATTTTTTTTTCTTCTGGAAATTCCCACCCTCCTCCATATTTGGTGAACTCAGTCATCCTTTAAACTTGTGCTTAGCTGTCATCTTCTCTGGACCTTTCCACAGAGTTGATTTTACATGCTTCTCTTCTATGTTCCTATGCTGCTCTACATTCTTGTGAAATTGTGTCCTTTGAGTTCAAGAAGACTGTCTTAAGCCTTCATATATTCTAAGTACCAGTGCCCAGTGCAGTTCAGCAAATGTATATCATTTGACTAAGAGCTGTGTGTGGTAATATGGTCCTGTAATCCCAGTACTTAAGAGATTGAGACAGGACCAGGAGTTTAATATCATCCTTGTCTGCATAAGGAGTTCAAGGCCTGTCTGGGTTACAGGGCACTGTATTTCAAAACAAACAAAAATGTAACTCAGGTAGACTCTTTAATGACTTTACTACCAAAGCAAAGGAAAGCAAAACTAGTGTCAAGAATTCACTCTCTTGGAGAGATGGCTCAGCAGTTAAGAGGACTTGCTGTTCTGGCAGATGACACAGGTTTAGGTCTCAGCACCCACATTAGGCAGCTCACAATTCTTTTTAACTCCAACTCTTCTAGAGATTCAATGCCTTAGTCTCACCTCCTAGAGCACTTGCACATGCAAGGTGCACATCCAGACAAGCAGGCATATACACATATATAAAATAACAATATTTTTAGAAGAGTTCACTTCCAAGACATCATGTAATGGCAGAAGAATATTTTGTCTCCTTTTGGGGTCTAGCATATCAATTGAGCAAATCACATTTGTGAATTGTGTATTTGGAAATTAGAAGGAAGATAGAAGTGGAGCTTTGGAAACGTCTTAGAGGGTAAAGGTGCTTGCCAACAAGTCTCATGTCCTAAGTTCAATCCTCAGTACATACTTGGTGATAAGGAAAGAACATACTCCTGAAAGTTGTCGTCTAACTTCAATATGTTCATAGTGTCACACACACATGCATGAACACACACATGTGCATGAGTACATACACACAAAAATAAATTAAGTATTAAGTATAAAAATGATTGTACAAAAGAGACAGAGGACCATAGAAACACATTCACGGGGAATATTAAGGAGCAGATGTGGGAGCTCTTAAGATAGTTGGAGTAACAAGAAATAAGGTTGGGGAAAGAGTGGATTGACCTAAGACTAAGCTATGGTCCAATAGTTGCCTTGGGAATGACACATGACAAGCTCTGCTTTGGCTATGAAAAAAACCTAACTGAAAAGTAATGACCCCTATTCATTGGATTGTGCAGTGCTGACTTTTCAACTAACGGCTTTCTCTTCCTTAACACGTACACACCACAGACCAGAATATAATTTATTGTCAGAAATAGGAAAATTTATTTAGAAGTAAGTAATCGGGAAGTAAAGATCAGTTTCCAACTGCAGTTTTGTTCGGGAGACAAGGTTTATTTTCTAAAAAACAGGATTTATTCACAAAAGATGGTCACAGGACTAGAATGCTTATATAGCATGTGAAAGGTCTTGAATTAAATTCTTGGTATCAGATTGGGGGTAGGAGGGAGAGAAAGAGAGAGAGAGAGAAACTATTACCTAGAGCTTGCTGTCAGACAAAGTGTTATATCAATGAATAGATGAACAGAAAATTCACACAATGCTCTCTTACAAAACATGAAGGTTAGCATGCCAGAGATAGCTTGAAACAAAACAGTACCTAGTGATGTCTAACTCCATACTGGTTCTTTCTAAATTAAGAAGGTAAATCTCTAAAAGGTCATGATTTTTTTCACATTGCCTATCACATACCACAATCCTTTCTTAAAGTTCAAACTAACTTTGTATTGAAGTGGACCTACATAGCAAAAGTGCACTAGTTATTGTTTTACAACTTGATGGATATTCGCAAATCTCCCACTACTGTCCAACTGGCAATATGTTCAGGAAACAGTAATACCAGCATATTAGAAGACTCTACATTACCTTTGCAAGTTTAACCACTATCTTGACTTTTAACATCATAACTTTTGACAAATTGTGAGCTTTAGTAATTGGAAAATGATAATATATAGACTTCATGAAAGATTTGTCCCTTATTTTTGTTTTTAGGATATTTTAATTAATTAATTGACTTACATATATACTGCAGGTATGTCTTTATAGGAGCAATGGATTCCCCTGGAACAGGAGTTACAGACAGTTGTGAACTGCCATGTGGGTGCTGGGAATTGAACCTGGGTCCACTGTAAGAGGAGTGGTGCTCTTAACTACTGCGCCATGCCTCCAGCCCCCTGTTTTTATTCTTAATTATGTGTTTTTGTGCAGACAGATATGTGAATGTTGCATGCAGGCACCTATAATATCTATAAACATCCAATGGCCCTAGAGCTGGAGTTAGCATGTTAGCATGTTAACTGTTCTACTTAAATAAGAAGCTAAGAGCAACAACATCTTAGTAGATTTTGTGGGCATTCCTGAGGTATTGAGATTGTTATTGTATTGGTGTTAATGACAACATGAAATAATCAAGCAATAATTGATTTTCCATATCAAATAGAATATTACGCATGAATTGAATCATATTTAGCTTCTTTATCAGTAAGACTAATATAATACATCTCTGTGTGTAGTCTTTGAGGAAGATACAACTTAGTCTACGTCTGTGCCTCCATTCTATGTGTGTCTCACATTGAAAATTTAGATGAGCCAACTGTACAAAGTTGATACGCAGCTGGGGCATATGAGCACAGCCAGTGCTGAGTGCTCAAGGACAGCTAGATTCAAATTCAGACACATCTTATCTAAAGTATTGCAGACACATAGTTTGGTACCTAACAAACACATATATATGCAGATAATCATCAGATACCGTGCACCATTTGCCGAAATCTCTTTCACCAAACTAAATTGTTAATATGACATATTTGAATTAATTGAACAATGGGATGATTCAGTTGTACAGGTATTCTTTAGTAAATAAACTAAAAAGGTTTTTCCTTCTGGGATAGAAAAGTTCTTTTTCAGTACAACAATATTCATTCTTTCATTCACACTGAAACCAAATATTAGTAGCCACTAGACTGACTCTTTAAGTTGTACTAACAAGAGAACACTTTGCCTTGACCTAGTTACTTGAAACTATTGTAATGGGACATTAAATGAACACCAGAAACACCGGCATTTCTCCTTTTAAATGTGTTGCTCTAAGGGATGCTTATCTCCAGTTTACATACACAGTAGTTAACTTTGTCAGAAATATGTGCTGTGGCTTTAATTCTAGGCCCCTAAGAAAGTAGGCGGTTGAATCTCTTGATTTCCCACCTAAGAAAATCCTTGACATCATATGTTCCACAGAGTAATTGCTCTTGTGATCTGTTAGAAAAATAGCCATGAGATTTCACTATGGCCCTTGTAATCTTTCTATTAGATTAATATGAAGAGATAAAAATAAATCAACAAATGTGAGCTGATAATACTGTGTTAATGTACAATCCTTTTCAATATCTTGCCATTTGATTAGGGTTAGACTATATCACTACATATTCTGAAACATTGTAAAAGGAAGCATACAAAGCAAACATGTGAAAAAAGGATAGCTTTCATTTTTCTCACTTCGTTGGCACTGTCTAATGTGAACGTGACATGCAGTAGAATGTGAATGTGTGAATAACACATTGTGATCTTAATTCTTAATTCTTGTTCGCCATGCTCCCAGCCAAGCTCCTTTTACTAAAATTCACTAAAATCCAGAAGGCTATCTGAGACATCATTATTCATTAATGTGCTTTTTGTTCTTAACTGATGCTATGACGATTGTTTTGTTTGTGCTTTACCACAGCCAGACAACATTGCACCTAACAGTAACAATGTGACGATCTGTAACAGTAATAACTAACATTACCACCACCATAATATGAGTCTCTTTTGAACACCTACTATATACCATACCCTACATTAAGTGTTATTTTCAATCTTCACAAGAGCTCACCTCCCCAAAAGTGCTACCATTATTCCTATTTTTACAGATGGACAAAACAGCCACAGAGAAGTGAAGTAACTGTCTAAAATAGTAAAAGCTGGACAATGTGGGCTGGCATTCAGATCAGCTAACAAACCCTGACCTGTTCCCAAATAATTATACTGTGGTGTATGAATGTGCCTCCTTCCCATTTCAGCATTTTCTGATTATTCTCTGGCATCTTTCCTGCCACTCAACATTCCTCTCTCTTATTTACTTCTACTGAGCCTTGCCTTACCCAGTCCTTGTTCGAAATTATTTTCTCTTTCTAAGTAGGCTTCAATCCTTCCCCTCTCAGTCTCCCCTTAAAACACAAACAAATGGAAACTAATATGCACCACTAGACTGAAGAGATAGCACCTTAATGCCTGCTGGTGTCTCCCTGCTAAAGTCGGGGTATCTTTCTTGGGAAACTGCTGAAGGGCACAAGGATGATCCTGTGTATAAGCCCACTGGATCCATTTCCTAGATTTTGCAGTCAGAGATTCGTTTCTGAAAATAGCACTAGGACCTCTAAACATACCCACGACAGAAGTTACAAATAAAATGAAGTTCAGCTCTGTAACTGACACTCGTACAGTTCTTAGTACCAATGAGGTACACCAATCATTTACTAGTGCTCTGGGTGCCCATGACCCTGTGTTATTGGGATATTGTTGTTTTCAGGCCTAAGCTGTGATACACCTGTCCTGTAATTACACAACACCAGCTAATGCCTCGGTGTGGGTTATGGCCTGACTCACTTGTTTAGAGCTTTTGTGTCTAGAAATGAAGGAAGCTATGTAATTAAAACAATAGGAAAATATTGCTTGAAACTACAGAAAGTTAAAAAGCCTTTTTAATACATTGCTAAGTCCTTTGGCCAACTGGAGCCACTTATTCCAATGATGTGTGCTGAATGATTGATATAGGTCTATTTGTCTAAATGGCTAAGAAAAAAACACTCATAATACTAGTATGTAACTTCCTTATGAAAAGAAAGCTAGGGATCAATAAAATGCAAATTTTCTGACACATTGCTTATTCTAACTAGATAGCTTCTAGGAAACAGGAAACTGCCTATACTAATATCCAGTTCTTCGAGAAGCAGTAGGTACAGATATGGGCTTTTTAAAAGTACTTCCTTAACCCGTGTATATTCAATGTCTTTTTTTTCTTGAGACAGAGTTTTCATGTAGCCTAGCTCACCAGGTAGGCAAGGATAACCTTGAACTTCTGATGCCCCGGTCTCCACTCCCTAAATTCAGGGATTACAGCTATTAGGCCTTGTTTATTCAATGCTACAGTTGGGTACCTGCTAGGCAAGCACTCTATGAACTGTGCTCCATCCCCAGCCTCAAGCCTCATCTCTACTATCTAAAAATACTTTCTCATCTTGTCACTTTATATATTGAAAAATCGAAACTAACCCTTCTACCCATTTGTGTTCCCACTCCTTCCTGCTCACCTCACCCCAGTCCCTACTGACCACTATACTACTCTGTTTTATGAGATTGTCAGTTCTGGCTTTCCACAACAGAATAAGGTAGTTACTGTCTACAATATGTCTGCATAATGGTGTGTACAATTTCTTGAGTTTATAGGGTTTGAAACCAAGCAGAGGCTTACACATACTGGGAAAGAACTCCTGAGCTAAACCCTCACATTTTTTTGGTATTTTTTTTTTGTTTTTTTACGAGACAGAGTTTCTCTGTGTTGTTTGGGAGGCTATCGGTCCAGCCCAGCCTCGAACTCACAGAGATCCGCCTGCCTCTGCATCCTGAGTGCTGGGATTAAAGGTGTGTGCCACCACCGCCCGGCCCCCTCACATTTTTTTATTACTTTAGTTTGTGACAAGGTCTCACTAAGTTGTCCGGCATGGCTTCAGATTTGCTGTGTAGACCAAGCTGGCCTGGCACTTGCAATCTTCCCTTTCCTTAGTAGCTGAGCTTGTAGGCATCATCACAAGTCAAGCTAACAAACTAACAAGAAGAGTACTAAGTTTCCAGTGCTTTGACATGATTGACATTGGAGGAGAAGGAAGTATTCATTATTTGAATTTGATCAATATGTGTTTATTGACTTTTCACTCTGCATGTCATAAGCATGGGCAATTCTTATAAATCAATGAAACACTCTAAGTAGCCAGGCATGGCAGTGCATACCTTTAATCCAAGCATTTAGGAAGGGGAAGTGGGATGACCTCTGTGAATTTGAGCAGCCTAAGCTGTTTAATGAGACCTCGTGTCAAAACGAAGATTTAAGGGGAAAAAGCAGAAAAACTTTAGCCTGGTATCACCTTATTTTAAATTGTCTGTTCAGGCCAGCAATGGGAGAGGCACCTGCTACTCAAGTTTGAGGGGAGTCAAGCTCAATCCCTGGGCCAATGGTGGAAGGAGAGAACTGATTCCCAGCGATTGTTAGTGTGCATCTACACATGCACATTAACACTACACACACAGTGATGATGATATTAATTTTTAAAACAAAATAATCAAATACAAGAATAAAATTTTAAGTGAATGCAGTTCCCTGTTTGTCCTCATACCCCACTGGTACTGCCACACTTCACTTTCAAGAGCTTGGCAAAGTTAAGGACTACAAATTGGTCGTTGATTTCTAACTTGTCCCTTTCTTCTCTGCACAGTCAGAGGTGGGAAGAGTTATTGGTACAACCTGTGCTCACTGTCAGTAAATCACCGGAAACCAATGGCCATTTATCAATGCGCACTACATGACAAATATTCAAATCATTTGGGCATGGGAAGTTTCAGGGACTGTGTAAACATATAGTTTCTGCTGCATTGTTCTAGGACATCAAATTTTAACCTCTAGGACTAGAGATGTAGTTCAAAACAAACTTGTGTTTGGACAGATTGTGAACTCATTGAAGTTTCTCTCAGCTTCCTTCTCTTATGGTCTTCAGAGAAACTCTGGCTTTGGAGAATGCTTCCACCCATTGGCATTCCTCTTGAGTTACATATTAGCCAGAAGACTCGATCCTGGATCTCTTAGGTAATCCTCTTGTCCAATAGGAAACACGTGCATGCTTTTGAGGCCAAACTTGAGTTTGGGCCTTTCTACTGACAACCCTATTCTTTATTCTACCATCTAATATTTTCCTTTTTTTTAAACTAGCCATAGAGAACTAAAAGGTCCTACTAGATAAGCAGTGGTTAAAAACAAAAATATGCCCATATTTCCTTTTATTCAAGAAAGCAGTTATGTTGTAGTCCCCTTTTCCCTTACTTGGCTTTGAAATGCTTTAAGAAGAAAGGGAAACAACTACAACACATATGTTTTACTATATAAATTCTCATATCAGCTTCCTAATAGCGCCATGAAAGAGAAAGCAAAACACTCAGTGTCTCTTTTTCTAGTATCCTGCATGGTATTGTGTTTTCAAGTCCTTTCTTCAAGTTCTAGATTGATGAATCACTGGCTGAGCTAGATTGCTATTCTTATGGAGGACCAGAGCTTGGTTCCTAGCACCCTAATCAGGCAGCTCACAACCACCTGGAACTCCAGTCTCAGGAGAATTCATCACTCTCTTCTGGACTCCTAGGACAGCTGCACTCACACATACACATATCTACATACAGACACACACACACACACACACACACACACACACAATTTAAAATAAATAAATAAATCTTTGAAGTCCTTCACATTAAGCAGAATTGTCAGAAAGAAAATCAGATTTCTTGTCTCTGTGGGCCTTTTGTTTCCTGGAACTTGGTCTTACTTTTGTAAATGGACTAACATGAGGACTTTCAGAACCTCTGTGGTAAACTTTCCTTGGACAAGGTTCATTCAAACCAGAAAAAAACTTTATGCAGAATTTCATCATTGCACTAATGCAAGGTTCTAAAATACTCATTATACTAGGCACTATCTCTATAGACTTGCAGTCTTTTCAAGGGAGTATTAAAGTATCAGACCAGATACTCGATAATCAAGCAGTAAACTGTAATGCAGATTTAAAGGTTCAAATGAGTAAAATACGTAGAATCACAAGAGACTTAGAAAAAGCTTGAACTGAAAATATTGGGGTTACAGAACATCATTATAAACAGAAAAGATTTTTTAATAGCACAGTGTCAATCAAAAGAGACCTAACATATTTTTTGAATAGGGTTAGAGATTAAAGAAAGAGTTGGGATACTGTCATGGAGTTAGTTTGTCAACGAACCATGTTTTGTTCACTGATATACCCCCATTGCCTTGAAGAAAATTTCAGAAAATACTTTGTTGAGCTTGAGAATAGATGATTAAATTCATATTTTACCCTGTGGCTAAGAGGGAACCTTTAGAATTCTTATCAAGAAAAAGAATCCTCTGCTAATTTTCTAAGGTACCCATCCTTAGTTCATTTTCTTCAGCTAAAACAGAGTATCATAAACTAGATCAATTGTAGCCCATAGTATTTTCTTTAGCTTGTGAGTTTTGGTGGCTGAGAAGTTCAAAAGCATGGCACTGGAATTTGCTGCATCTATCAAAAAATGGCTGAAAGGCAAGAAAGCCTGTACAACACAGAGAGGAAATGAAGCAAAACTAATCATTTTAATCAGGACTCCACTCCCAATAATAAAAGCATGGCAGCAGAATGCTCTAGAGCTAATTACCCACCCCCCAGTACCATTACAATGATAAGGAAATTTCAACATAAATTTTGAAGGGAACATCTAATCCTTAATCTAACCATCCAGGACTATTGCAAATTCCGTTTTGTATGCAGTGTCCATTCTATAACTTCCTTACTCTGCCTGAGGATATCTCAAAGTAAAGAGAAACTGTAGGACTGGGGTTAAACACTTGTTGCTCCTTTGAATGATCTAAGATAGATTCCCAGCACCCACATGGCAGCTCATTACCATCTGTAAGCACAGTTCTGAGGAATCCAGCACCCTCTTCTAGCTTCCTTTGGTGTGTGGTGAAGAGACATACATACAGACAAAACACCCAAACATAAAACTAAAATATTTTAAATTTTTAAAAAGAGAAGTTGTAGACACTACTGTGCTATGTCTCAATCCCCCTTTATGTTTTCTTTTGAAACAGAGGAAGAGGTGGAGACAGGAGAATCAGAAGCTCAAGGTCATCCTCATCTACATAGCAAGTTCCAGGCCTGCATGGATACAAGAGATTATATGTCAAAAATGACATAAAATGAAGGAAAAGAAAATTAGGAATACATACCCAAATATATTACAAAATGTAGAAGCTATTGTGCCAAAATAGCAAAGAATGAATTTTCTCCAGGTGATTAGATATTAATTTTTCATAAATGTTTCGTATATATAACTATATTGTGTACTTTCATTTTGAACTTGTATTTTATGCTACATACTTGTTTGTTCTGGAAAAGCAAAATGTGAAAGGGAACATAGAAATAAATAATAATGGAATGAAATGGAATGATATACAAGTAAGTAGATATGAACGAGGCATAGATACCCTGAGCCTGTTCATGAGATAATCTTGCAATTCTTTATGTATTTAATGTTTTTGGCTCTGAAGCGCTATCCAAGCAAATAACCACAGGAAAAGACAATGTTTAGAAACAAAAGGTCAAATTACACCAGTCCACTTTCTGATGTCCCTAGAAAGAATCAGGGTGATGTGCTGCAGTTCCAAGAGAATCCCCTAGAATCTATCCAGTCAATTGTTCTGTTTCTCACCATGATGTTGTTTGGAAACTTGTTGCTGTTTTATTATAATTTTATTTCATAACATATATTTTGATCATATTGCTTCCCCTACGCCAACTCCACCCAGATCCTCCTCACCATCCTACCCACCCAGCTCATAGTCTTTTCCTCTCTCAAAGAACCAAAAACCAAAACAAACAAAAGTCAATGATGTAAGAAATAACAAAACAAAAAGTGCATGTGCTCCCGCTTGCACACACACACACACACACACACACACACACACGAACTCACGCACACACAAGCACTCATACACAAAGACACAAACCACATAGTCCATTTGGTGTTAATCAACTACTCCTGAGATTAGCACCTGCCCTGATGTAGGATTAATATGCCCAGTGACACTCACTCCATTGGAAAACACTGGTTTTCCCTTTCACAACAGGTATCAATTGCAAATAGCTTCCTGGTTAGTGGTGGGACTTTATGTCCCCTTCCTCTTCTCAGTGCCGGGGTTTTGTCTGTTTTGAACCTATGCAGGGCTGTCACAATGTCTCTGTCAGTTAATATGTTGAATCGGTATTGTTGTGTCTAGAAGACACTGTTTCCTTGGAGTCAGCTGCCACCACTGCCTGTATTTTTCCACTTCCTCTTCCTTGTATTGTCCTGAACCTTGAAAGAAAGGATTTGATGAAGACACCCAATTAAGGACTGAATGCTCCAAATTCATTTATTATCTATGCTTTGCCTAGCTGGGGTTCTGCATTCAAAGAAATGATATCTAGGAGTGTTGATTATTTGTTGCACTTCCTCTCCACTTGGAGATAGGGATTATTAGGAGATAGGGCTATCATCCTCAAGGGGGCACTTCTTTGCTGGCTAACTTTCTGTGGAAGTCATGCAAGGAAATGACTGGGGAGCTTTCATCTGCTATAGTGTCAGGTGCTCACACAGAGTCTCAGCTAGTTGGACCATGAAACTACTATGATGTGTCAATTTCAGGATATAAACTATATGCCCTTTAGATAAATTGATAGTGAATAGACTTATTATTTAAATTAGAGGCACACAGTTTGCTTGTTAACTTGTCCTTTCAAGAAGTTGTTGCACTCTACCAGGGAATTCTTACAGCTGATTAACACCTTCAGCTGTAAGAGTTCCCTGGTGGGTAACCAACAACATCTGGGGAGCCTTCTTGGAACTGAACTAGGCCCCCTGCATGTGGGTGACAGTTGTATAGGTTGGTCTGTTTGTGGTGCCCCTGTCAGGGGGACGAGGATCTGTCCCTGGTTCGTGACCTGACTTTTTGGAGCTGGTTCTCTATGGTTGGATGCCTTGCTCAGCATTGATGCAGGGGAGAGGGACTTTGTCCTGCCTCATCTTCATGGGCAAAGCTTTGTTGACTCCCTCTCTGGGGAGAGGATAGGGGGTTAGGTGGGGATGAGGTGGGGGAAGAAGGAGGAGGGGAGGGAGGGGAAACTGTGATTGGTATGTAAAATGAAAAAAATAATTTAAAAAATAATTTCTTTTTAATTTTTCTTTTAAAATACAATGTCTCTAAGTTCCCCAGGCTGGCCTTGAACTTGTGAGTCTCCTGCTTCAGCCTTTGAAGTAACTTAGATTATATATCTAGACCTACTGAGACTTGGGTTTCAAGTTTTTGCTATGTCAATTTTAAAGTGGATTTAAAGAATCCAATTAGATGTGTATAACATAATTCATTTGACCTATTTTTACAAATCGAGAATTCTTTCATTTTCTCATTGATACAATATTTAGATCAACATCTTTTCTGTAAATTGCTATTAATCACTTCCTCAAGATGAATTCTTAGAAATGAAGGATTCAAAACTACCATCCTGAGATGTGAAAATGTCCAGTACCAAAAATTATATCAGAGTACATTGATTATTTATCACATATGAAAACTATGGGCAATATTTTCAGTACAGTTTGGAGTAATCTTGATCATATCTCAAATTTATATGTATTACTTCAGTTTGTTGGCATCCCATACTTAATGGAGTTTATTACTCAGGACCATAAAGATTCTCTGCAGCTCTTTCTATATATTTATGGGAGAAAAGCTTTTACTGTGACCATGAACTCAAACTAGTACATTTTTGTCTAATGTCTCTTAGTTACAATACGGGACAACTCAACCCGCACCCTATAGTTTATGAAAATGTAATAACAGCTACAGTCCAAATTTTCCTATGAAAATCTTTACAAAAGGCTACTGTGGTCCCAGATTGAAAAGCAGAATGCCAAAAAATATGAAAAGCATAATGACCTAAGTTCTGTGCATTAGGTTTGGTAAATTAAGTGAATTTTCTTGAGTGGCAACAAATATTAAAGAGTAGTGCTTCTCAATTCACATGCATAACCCCCCCTCTTAGTCTCCACAAAGCTGTTAGGTGGAATTCTCAGTTTACTGGTTTGTTGGTGTGGTAAGTGATTGTTAGAGAAGCTAACTAACTCTAGTCCAATAAAAATTGCAGAACCCCTGGTAAGATCCAGGTCAGTCAAGACCCCAACTCTTTTGACTTCAGTATAGAAAAGCTAAGTTAAAGCAGAAAGAAGAACGTGGTGGCACACCCCTTTAATACCAGCCCTCTGGAGGTAGACACAGGTGGATCTTTGTGGGTTCAAGGCCAGCCTGGTCTACAGAGTGAGTTTCAGGACAGTCAGATCTACACAGTGAGACCCTTTCTAATAAAAAAGGTAAAACAAATATGATATATTATCATCAACACTTTACACTTCTCTTTGAACATCTCACACTGTGTTCTGTTTGATATTCACCCAAAACCTTTCTTCCATGAACCAATAATACTCCAGAAATATTCTAAAGGTGAACTAAGAATATTGGCTGTCCAGTCACCTAATAACCCAGTCCACCTGTACGAAACATGTTAAAGGTACTCTGAAAAGAATGGAATGTGGCTCCAACTTCCGTGTTTTGTATTAGGTCTATTCCTAGATGTGTACTTTTATTATTTTACAGCATTAAGTAAGAATATTTCTCCACAGATGCCTTTGCTGCAACTCACTGATGTCTAAAGAGTTCTGGTAAATATCTGGAGGAAGAATTTGTCTATCTGTACGTCACAGCATGTTATAGTAAAGATGAGGTCATAAGCAATGCATGAATCACCTCCTTACATAGCATCTCCCTTCCTACTCCCTTTCCTCCTCCTCCTCCCTTGTAAGGAGTGGTTTGCTCTTCAGATGTTTGTTTCTTGTTTATTTGAATAAATTATTACTACCTACTTGTTTAAGAATACTATAAATGTTTGTGAAGCAGTCTTTAAGACAGACAGCTCTTTTTGTTCACAGAAACCATCTTAGGTACACTAAAACTGTTGGAATTTATAAGAGAGCAGCATAGGTACAAAACTGATATTGTCTCAGAGAAGTTCATATAAAACCATTCTAATGCATGCAATTCATGATTATCCCTCCAAGAGACTACTACCTCAATACTGGCATTACTGATGCTTGAGCCATTTTCCTTTTTTAATTGATTAAAAATAATTTTCAGTTTTATTGAGATATGATGGGAAAAGGCACATCTATTTGTTTTTTTCCTTTTTTAATTTTTTTATTATTTTAATTTTAAATAGCTTGCTTCACATGTCAATCCCAGTTCCCTCTCCCTCCCTGCCTCCCACAGACCCCCACCATCCCCTCCAGCCTCCCACCCTATCCCCATTTCCTTCCACATAGGGGATATCTAGAGTCTGTCATTTCACTCAGGGCAGGGTCCAGGCACTCCCCTAAGAGTCCAGGCTGAGAGAGCATCCCTCTTTGTGTTATGGTCACACAATGTCTGTTTGTATGCCAGGGATAAACACTGATCCACTGCCCAGGGACCCATAGGTTGCCCAGGCCTCCTCACTGGCTCTCACACTCAGGGGGTCTGGATCAGTCTCATGCTGGCCTCCCAGCTGTTGGTCTGGGGTCCAAGACCTCTCCCCTGTTCATATCAGCTGTCTCTGCTGGTTTTGTCAGCCCATTCTTTGCCAATTTGCTCATAGCTCCTCTCTCTGTCACTGGGTTCCATGGGTTCAGTTCAGTGTTTAACAGTGGGTGTTTAAGGCACCACCTATTTGAAGTGTACAAGACAGTAAAATGATTACTACAGAAGTTAGTCAACAAATTCAGCACCTCACATAATGGTATTGTTCAACATGTCCTTCAAATGTATGGGAGACTTAAGTCCCAGCTTCAATGCTAAGAAGCTGGAAGTTGAAGGCATGGACAGAACAGAAGTATTCCATTAGGAAAATTCTCTCAGAATTTTTTTCCTAGGAATTGACCTTTGGACAAGAATTACAGATAATAGAGCTCCAGAGGTAGAGTATGATGGTAAAGTAGAATGGTTGCAATTAAATGAGACCTTTAAGAAGAGATTGTGTCAGGAAGTCTAGACCTTCAGAAATTAATGAATGGCATTCTTGTGGAACTAAGCTCTTCAAGGGATTAATTTTGTCCTGTGTCCACTTTTCCCACCATATCTGGTCCATCAATAAGACCCTCACTAGATTTTGACTCCCCCTAATCTTGGACTTTACAACCTCCATAGCTGTGTACTAGTAAGTCACAAATTTCTGTTCATTATAATTATAATAAAAGTTAATTACTTCACCTGTATTATTTCATTACATCACAGAGTAACTAAGACATATAGTTCTATCTATCTATCTATCTGTCTCTCTCTGTGTGTGTATATATGTGTGTGTTTAGCAAGGAGACTTCAGATACACTTTCAGAAACGTTTCAGTATACAATATATAACCATATTAATGATGCTGCATATCAATCACTCAGAATGTTTTCATCCCATCCCTGGCTATCCTATCTCAGGTATTCTCGTGTGCATGTGTGCATAGGATATTCAACCACATTTCTGGTTCCTTCCAAAAGATACCAGTAATACATCAAGTTGAGAACATTGACATTTTTCCATATACTTGCAAACATGTCCAGAGGAAGGAGACAATGCACTTTAATATCTCCTTTTGCTGATTGATAAATAATGATTTGTATAAAGAGTCTTCAATATATTTATGCTGAGGTGTAGCCTTGGATTTCATTGAGATTGGGTATAAGGACAGAAATAATTGTAAAGAAAAAATCCATGGCTTGAGAAGAAAAGGTTAAGAGGTTTAAAGTTTGAGATTGGGGGTGAAGAAGAGAGAAATTAACCTGTCATGGTGGTGCATGCCTTTAATCCCAGTACTCAGGAGACAGAAACAAGTGGGTCTCTGTAAGTTTAAGGCCAAGCTGGTCTACATAGTGAGTTCCAGGACAGCCAGGGCTGTTACACAGAGATATCCTGTCTCAAAAAGGGGGGAAGAATAAGATAAAATTGGCTGCAAAGAATGAAATCCATAATTCAGGCAGAAGGGTTTAAGTGGGTGGGATATGGAAGGGTTGTGTCTTACACATTAAAGTGAGATATTTAACTCCAGTGCTCACTAATATATCTGACTGGTTTTCAAGATATACCAATGGAAAGTTCCCTATACTACATCATTGAACAGCTTATTTAATATTTCCTTTGTCTGTTTTCCTTTGTGGAGGAATTTTCAAGTTAACAATTTAGAACTATATTCTAGTCCACAGTTTCTTCTGTAAATGGATGTGAAATTGCTTATCTGAAATATTCTATTTCTCCTTGTATGGTTACATAGGCCTGTAATTCCAGAACTCAGGAGACTGAAGTAAGATCAAGAGTTCAAGGGAAGATTGGGCCACATATACAGACCTTGTCTCAAGAAAACATACACAAACACACACACACACACACACACACACACATACACACACGTACATAGTATGCTTGCATTATTAAATAATAAATGTATCTGCACTATATTGGAATACTAACAAATTCCCTTTCTATAATAATGTGAGTCTTCATGAGACTCTTGGTGCTCTAACTTACCAACTGCGGACTAATTACTTAAGCCATCTACTTCTCAGCTTTCTCGTATGTAAAACGAGAACAAGGACATGGTACTTGTTTTACCAGTTTTTTGAATGAATTCCATTCAAAACTCTTTATAAAGTCCCAATCATGTCAGGTATCTCCATTTATGTCAACAATAACAATTTTTTTCACTTTCATGTTTGGATTTGGAAAAAAAATCATGACACAAAGTCTACTTTTATGACGTATGCCACAGAATAAGAGCTTTCCTGAGGATTGTTTTTAACAACTACCCCGGCCCAGATGAAATTTAACTTTCAAATTTGCATCAGAAAATTGGTTTCCTGATTTTTCAGTTGTTGAACCAACACATGAGGTTAGGTCCACAGCATAAGTTACTCGTACAGCCCAGGGAACCAGTGCTTCATAAGCGCCAGTGTACCCGGAACTAGAGAGCCCGAGCCACTTTGGAACCACTACAGGGATTATTCAAATCTTCTGAGGTAAAAGATAGTGTAGCTGAGTCTAGCTGGCCTTTGGCCAGCAAAATCATGTTAGACCTGTTTGATTCATGTGTGGTTGAATTGGCTTGTGACAAAACATACAATTATGGGGCCAAAATGGTGACCTTTTGGGGGCCACTAAGAAAAATCCAACTAAATTTAAATATCAGAGTTGAAGCTTATGTCCTGATTCTTCAAATCCAAGGTTCAACCACAAAATGGACAGTTAGGAATTTGAAGGAAAATAGAGAGAAATATAAGTTTCAAAAGTGCACAGATTTGGTAGTGGCAATGCACTATATCATTCAGTCGTCCTGTTTTCATTCTCTTGTACAAAGGCACTACATCTAAGAACCCTTGAGGACTTTGAGAATAAAGTGAGAACATTCTGTTCCTCACTCAGCTTCCCTAAGACTCCGTTTCTTTGCAGACAGTGCTACAAGAAAAAAATGTTGTACTGGCAGAGGACAAAACATATACTGAACTTTGAAAGTAGTCTCCTGGACAGATCAAAAACACCCAGACGTTTCTGCAGATGGATTAAACAATTGCAACCTAAGGAAAACCTGAGCTATTTCTCTGCCATTAGCCTATCTTGCTGGCCTGATTTGAATCAGTCCAGGTTCTAGGCTTACTGCTGAGTCTATGCTATTAGTTCACTATTTTCACCATTTCTTTTCCCACTGCTCTCACACTCAACAAGCGAAATCAGAAAATTACCAAGAATCTCACCCAACAAAACATAATGATTTATTATATGAATAATTTAAGAGTTTTCTGGGTAGGTATCTGTTCTAATTAAACAGAAAGTGTCTTTAAAAATATCTGTCTGGCAGCTGACTGGACAAGAGGGAGCTCTTGAACCCCAGACTGATGGTTGAGAGGCTACCAGGGGACTGATCCAGACTCTATGAACGTAGTGTCAGTGAGGAGGCCTCAGAAATCTCTGGAGCCTTGGGTAGTAGTAGATCAATGTTCACCATGGCATACGAATGAACTTTGGGAGCCCATTCTACATGGAGGGATGCTCTCTCAGCCTTGACACATGGAGAAGGGCCTAGATCCTGCCTTGGATGAAATGACAGACTTTAGAGATCCCCCAAGGAGCGCCTCACCCTCCCTGGGGAATGATGTATGGATTGGGTGGGGGGCTGGTGGCGCTGGTGGAGGGACAAGGGAGAAGGGGTGGGAGGGGGATCTGGGATTGACGTGTGAAGCATGCATGTTTCTAAGTTAAATATAAAATATAAAAATATAAAGAAATATCTGTCTGGGGTCATCAGGTAGTGTCTGTTGCCAAGTCTGATGACCTGAGTTCGAGCTCTGCCACCCACACAGTGGAAAGAAAGAACCAACTCCCAAAAGTTGTACTCTGACCTCCATACTCTTGCTGTGACACACACAAGAGGGAAAGAGAGGGGGGAGAAAGAAAATAAGTAAATTAAATGCAGTAAATTTTTTAAACCTTAACACAAAAAATAATCTGTGATTGGAGTAGTGGCTCATGCCTCTATTTAGCACTTAGGAGGCTGAGGCAAGGCAATTGACGTCAGTTTGAGACCAGCCTAGACTATATAGTAAGTATAAGGCCAGCCAGAGCTGCATAAAACATCTCCATATCAACCCCATTAACCAAGATTTCATATATAGGCATATGTGTGTGTGTTGTTTTCTTTGTGTTATATATAAGTTTTTAAAATAAAGTATATTTATGGGGAAACACAGATTAATTATACAGATCATTGAATTTTCTCAAAGCAAACATACTCCCATATATTTATCAATGAGATCAAGAAATAAAATATTGTGTAAGAAAACATCATGGCACCTTAGTACTTTGAAAATCTCTCCACAGCTCTCTACTCACAAAGTAAAACATTACCATGGGTCCTTTCACTGTCTGCTTGTCTTATATTTCCAAACTTTGAGTACATGGAATTGTAGAATATGAATTTGTTTTTCTATCATCTACTTTATGTCTCATTACATTTATAAAATTAATCCAAGCGATTGCATAGAGGTTCATTGTATGAATGTACAAATTATTTATCCATTAGAAACCTGATGAATATTTGGGTTGCTTCCAATTCTTGGCTGTTAGAAGTAATATTAGGAGCATTTCTTGATGTATCTCTAGTACATTCATGTTCACATTTTTCTCTTGCATCTAATCAAGAGAGGAATTAGTGGGTGGCTAAGCTATATTAGATTAAGTATAAAGTTCAGCAGTTCCCTGGAGTGGTTATATTAATGTATACCTGTGCCCCTAGCAGTTCATGGACGTCCCTGATGTTTGGCCTGCCCATAAATACTAGTTGTCATCTGCCTTTTGACAATAGCTTTCTGGATAATTGGATAATTTGTTTAATTATGTGTATATTGGTATGTGTTGTGAGAACAGATGTCCACAATAGCTTTCTGGATAATTTGTTTAATTATGTGTATGTGTGTGTTGGTATGTGTTGTGAGAGCAGATGCTTACAAATTCCAGAAGAGGGCATTGGATACCTTAGAACGGAAGTTACAGGCAGTTGTAAGCCAACTGACATGGATTCTGAGAGCGAAACCCAGGTCCACTGCAAGAGCATCAAGTGCTCTTAACCATTGAGCCATCTCTTCAGCTCCTCTGAGTGCTTTAATTTTTAATTCCCTGCCAAATGGTGATGTTGAGAAGTGTTCACATCATGTATTCAATGCCCATTTGAATATTCCCTCTTCCAAACTATCTTATCAGGATTGGATACAGCTCAATGTTTGAAAATGTTCAAACGCTTGCATCACAAGGTTCCATCTGACTCGTCTTCAGCACCACTAAAAACAATGCAGAATTATACTGATAATGTTTATAGTTATACAAGTGCATCTGATCCAGCTAGCTGTGGTGATTCATACCTGCAATCCTAGCATTAAAGAGACAGAAACAAGAGGACATTCATGAATTTGACAGTATACTGGGCTACATAAGAAGAGTTTGCTTCAAAAGGTACTTGATCAAGTAGTTTAATTATTTGTCTATTGAAATGGAAATAAAGTCGTACACTGGATAAGGATATTGTTAGTTATTTATTGTGAGAAATTACAAAAGAAACCGAAAACCCAGTTTAGTCTCTGCAGTCTTTTGAGACCCGACCGGAACCCCCAAAAGAAAGGAAGTGCCTCTCTCCTCAGTCCTTTATTCCACACGCCCGTACGCATCTGTATCCATGCCCGAAATGAGTGTGGCCAGCAGCACAGGTGTCTAGGTCTCTCCCTACAGTCTATCATATTTTCCTGTCTTTGTTGATCTGTGGTTCTCCAGATATTCTAGTCTCATCACTTTTTATAAACATCTGCAGTTTATTGTTTTACTCTCTATGGTATTTTGATTAAAACAAATTCATAGTGTTCAGTTTTACAACATCATTTTTATTAATAATGATTTTGTTGGCCAGTGAAATGTCTCAGTGAATAAAAGGTATTTGTCTCCAAATGTGATGACCTGAGTTTGATCCCCAGAGCCTACAAGGTACAAGGCAAGAACTGATTCTTTAAGATGACCTTGGCTCTGCATATATGTGCAAATGTAAAATAAGTAAGTACATAATTTAAAATAATTATTTCATATGCTATTTCTAAAAAAAATTTTTGCTCAAAGCCAACATACTACTTTTTAATATTTTTGCCTTACACATTTAGATTTTAATTTTAATTGTAATTAATATTTATATATTGTGGTCTAGAAGTGAGATTTCTTTTTCCCCATTTCTAACAATATGCTGCAAATTTTGCAACATTTATTAAAAAGCCCATCTTTTCCTCATGAACCAAAGTGCCATTTGTTTCTTAAGTTAAGTATCTATATGTGCCTACCTTTTCTGAATTCTCTCTTTTCCTCATTGCGCTATTTACATAATTATGTGTATTAATGTTACATATTTAATTTCCCCTAGATATTTGATTTTTATAATATTATAAATGTCAGGTGTTGCTGTTATTACGTTGTTGGAGAAAGTCTCACTATGAAGTCCCGGTTAGACCTGAAACTCTCTATATAGATCAGTTTGGCCCTGAACTTCCAGAGATCTACCTGTGTCTGCCTCCTGAGTATTGGGATTAAATATGTGTACCAGTCTATAGAGAAGACTCAGCAGTTAAGAGCACTTGTTATTCTGACAGTGGACCTAGGCTTGATTCTCAGCACCCACGTGACAGGTCAGACTCATTTATAATAACTCCAGTTCCAGGGAATACTCTACCCTCTTTTGAATACCATGAGCACTGGCCACACACACATACACAGAGAGAGAGAGAGAGAGAGGGGGGGGGAGAGAGTTATACATGAAAGCAAAACAGTCATATATATGTGTACTCTTACTCCCAGGATTCTATGATTCTATGACTGATTCTGGCATAAAAAATTAAATCCTATGTCTCATCTTATGCAAGCTTCAATTTAAATTGTTTTAGTTCTGTAGCCTATTGTTTGTTAGATTTTCTCCACACACAATCTCATCTGCAAGTGACATTTTTCTTTCTTTCCAACTTCATCAATCACGCATTTTCCCTTCCTTGTTGCACTGTCTAGGACCTCAGGTATAGTGATCAAAGAAAAACCCCATCTCTTCCTCCATTGTGGTGTATGGAGGGGAAGGTATTGTAAACAGTCACCATTAAACATGTTTTCTGTATGCTTCTTGATTAAACAATCAGATTACCACGATAACTTTCTAGTTTGTGAAATGTTTCATCTCTTAAATTGTGAATGAAAATCAAATTTCCTAAAATATTTGTCAGCAACTAGTTGTATTAATGTGTCTTTCACCCTATTAATTAAATCCATTGATTTTTAAAATGCTAAATTATAATTGTATTTCTGAAATAATATTTACCTTTATCATATATGCTACCTTTTTAATATAACATAAAAGATTATTTGATGATATGTAATGATCGCCCATTATTGATCCCTTTGAAAAGTTTAAAAACTAACATGTGAAAATCTAGGTGTAGTAATGAATCATGGGTCTTTGTTATCTAGCTAAGTTATAGAAATCTTATCCATAATGGTGTGTAATAATCTAAGCCTCTTATTGAATATGTATGTTTCTTTCCAATTTTTCACATAATAAACTCTCATGTGGATAATTATCTCATATTTATCTGTTTGGCAGAGCACTAGTCATCACTGTGTGCTTCATGTCATTTCAACACAACTGTAATTTAAGTATGAATTAACAGGATATTTTCTGTAGGATTCAATGTCACAAAAGCTCCCTAATAAGCTGAGTTTGCTAGTATGGTACTGACTGAGGAATGCTACCTATTAAGGAACAATATAGAATTATATGTATGCTAGCCTGAGAAAATACTTCCTGAAATAAGCAAATGTCTCATAAATATCTAAGGCAAATTCAGATGACAAGAAAAAGGCGAGTGTATCACAACCACTAGATTTCAAAATCAGATGCTGGTTGAAACACAAGGTTGTATCCTGCTGTAACCATGTGTTTGCTCACCAATAAAATGGGAAAAGTAAATAAGGAAAATAGAAATAGATCACTATTACATGGCTTGTTAGAAGAACAAGATAAATAAATCCTACAAGTATGTCCTTTAGTAATTTGACTAATAAATGACAATTTCTTTCATTTCTCTGTAGCTGCATTTGACAGTGGTGAGGAAGGGAGAAGAAAGGAGAGGAGAGGAGAGGAGAAGGAACAGGAGTGGAGGGGAGGACACAGGAGTGAAGGGGTGGGGAGGAGAGAGAAAGGAGGGGGGGAGAAGAGAGGAGAGAAGAGGGAAGGGGAGGAGGTGAGAGGGGAAGGGAGGAGAGGAGGAGAAGAGAGAAGAGGGGAGGAGAGAGAAGGGGAGGGAAGGAAACAGAAAAGCTGAGCAATTTCTTTCCTCTATCAAGATCTTCAGTGGTAGTAATTCTCTAGTGCATGGAAACAAATGCATTCCCTACACTGAAAACTGCCAGCTTGGTAGGATGTATAATATTAAGGAGACATATCTTTTTCTTTATCATCAGAAGATCTATGCAAATATGTTTTCTGTGTGACATTTCCACTCACCATACAAAGCATGTAGAACTTGGTAACATCAGTTAGAGGTGACTAATTAGAATCTGACTAGGTGTCTCTTAGTTAGGAAATTATTGAGTCACGTATTCGGGCTACAACTTTTAAGCTGAGAGTTATGACATGAAATGAACAGAAAGAACTTTGGAAATAGTGCAACTAGAGAAAAAGCTAACATATATGGGATGATATACATAGGTTTCTGAAAGATTTGATCATCTAAAAATATTAATAATAATAATTTAAGAGAAAAAGCCTAGAAATACAATTCAGTAGCAATATTCACTTAACACGGGTTGGGCGCTAGATCAAACTCCCTTACAGGGGGAGAAAAACCAGGTGCTGTGACACAGACCTGAATTCCCAGAACTTTAGAAGCAGCAGAAGAAGGATCAGGACCTCAAGATTTTTTTCTTTTGGCTGTATATAAAGCCAGACTGAGCTGGGCAAAATCCAGTCTTGAAAAAGGGACCACCTTTTTTTTCTCCATAGAGGAGTAGTTCTCAACCTGTGGGTCATGACCTCATTTGAGGGGTCAAATGACCCTTTTACAGGGGTCACCTAAGACCAATAGGAACACAGATGTTTACATTACAATTCATAACAGTAGCAACATTACAGCTGACAACCACTGCAATAGAGGAATTCAACAGCTTCATGTGCCTTAGATGAGGGCTTTTGGTAGCAGGTAAACAGTAGACATGCTTCCTAGGAAACCTAATATCTACCACTCTCTCCATCAAAGTGCCCTAGACTTCATTTCCTGTAGGGAAGGATAGAGTTTATGAACTCCCAAACTGACAAACCAGGCTGCAAGTTTAACTCACACCACTTGCCTCTGTGTGGTTCCCTAGAATATGAAAAAAAAATGACTTTTTCAAATGAACTTACAAGCACATTGTTTGTCCCCTGGCATTTCCTTCCAAAATCCACTAGACTCCCTTCTCTGATCCATAGAAGTGCATGAGCAGCCAGACTGTTCTTCTGTAAAGATAGTTTTCCCTGAGAGTCCCCATTCTCTTAAAGAAAGTCAGCTCTCCCATACTTAAGTGTCAGGGTGTCCTATGGTTCCCAGTTACTGCTTATCTCACCATGCTTTCTGGGTTCTGGGTTCTCCTACCCTTGCCAATACATACTTCACTAAAATTTTCCTAAAAATCCAAGTGAGTATGTAGTCTATTTCTTGGTAGAATCGTGGCTGTCATATATCTCATTACATTTCTTCCCATTCAATACCTTAGGTGCAATTAAGCCTTGTGTTAAATTCTTCAGAAGATTAAAATTGGTGTACTGTGATCAACATAGAGTTAGCCTCTCAAGGCTTTGGAATTCATGCGTTATTACAGTTTGCATACCTCTACCTCAAGTATACGTGGTTGACAAGAGTAAACATCAAATATTTGCTTTACAGAAAGAGAAAGAGGTGGGGCTGTGAGATGGCTCAAGAGGTAAAAGACTCTTGCAGTCATGCATGATGACCTAAGTTCCATCCCCATACCCCACACAATGGAAGGAGAGGGCCAACTTTCACCAGTTAACCTCTGACTGTATCTACATACAGATCACAATGGAAGGAGAGGGCCAACTTTCACCAGTTCACCTCTGACTGTATCTACATACAGATCACAATGGAAGGAGAGGGCCAACTTTCACCAGTTCACCTCTGACTGTATCTACATACAGATCACAATGGAAGGAGAGGGCCAACTTTCACCAGTTCACCTCTGACTGTATCTACATACAGATCACAATGGAAGGAGAGGGCCAACTTTCACCAGTTAACCTCTGACTGTATCTACATACAGATCACAATGGAAGGAGAGGGCCAACTTTCACCAGTTAACCTCTGACTGTATCTACATACAGATCACGTAACATTTGTGTGTACACACACATAAATAAATCAATCAATGAAATAAATGGATATAAGATATTCTAAAAATGATAACAGCTTTGTTCATTGTAACAATATTACTTTTTATCATTTTATTTTTAATTGATGCATTAAAAGTATAGGTATTTATGGAGTACCATGCAATATTTCAATGCAATATTCAAAGTGGGAAAACCTATCTGGGTATATTGGTCATTTCTTTAGGATTACAAAAAAGCCCTAAATCCTTTCTTTTGACTTAGAAAATTCAGTACATTATCATCTACAATCACTGTACTTAGCAATCAAATACTGCATGAATAGATTTAAAAGAAATGTGCTGTATATACACAACGAATACTATCAAGTGTTTATTAAAAAAGCAAAAACTAAAAGAGCTAAGGCTGTAGCCTAGTGGCAAAATGCTTACCATGCACATTCAATGCCCTAGATTCAACCTTTGTACTGGAGAAGAGAAAAGAAGATATCTTCCAGCTCTATCAAAATTGATGATCCTTGTGCTAAGCAAAACACAAGCAATATCACTGGATATGGTAATACAAACCTTTATTCCCAGTATTTGATTGGTAGAGGCAGGAGGATATCTGAATTTAAGGATAAACAGTGTGACAACATAGTGAGTGCCTGTCTTTAACAAAAGAAAAGGAAAGGGAAGAAAAGAGGCCATATACAAAAAGAGCCTAGTAGCTGACTAATGTAGGCAATAGCAAAAAAAAAAAAAAAAGGTTATGTTAAGAACCAAAACCAGAGAATGAAATGGTGGTGGAGGTGATGGATAAAAGAGTTCCAGGAAGGGCTGGGGTGTGCCTCAGAGGAACAGCACTTGTCTAGCATGTGCAATGCCCTAGGTTTGATCTCCAGAACTATTAAGAAACAAGGAAGAGAAAATATATTTGAAGCCATAAGGTTGTTCAGCAAAAGTCCTTGCAACATAAGCCTGAAACCTGAGTCAGATTCCTAAGAACAAACAGTGAAACAGTGAACAGAAAGAACCAACTCCAAAAGGTTCTCTTCTGACTTCCCCGGATGTGCTGTGGCACAAGCACACCCCTATATTCTCTCTCTCTCTCTCTCTCTCTCTCTCTCTCTCTCTCTCTCTCTCTCTCTCTCTCTCTCGTATATATATGTATATATGTATATATATACATATATATCTGTCTGTCTCCCTCTGTCTCTGTCTCTGTCTTTCTTTCTCTCCCTCCCTCTCTCTCTCACACACACACTAGTAATAATAATAACAATAATTTTTATAAAAAAGAATAGAGACAACAGAAATGAAATGCTGTTAGTCAAAGGATGCAAAGTTTCAGAAACATGAGATGGCTCAGGAGGTCCATATATATATGGAAAGAAAAGGGGCTTCCAGATGGCTCAGCAGATAAAGGTGCTTGCTGCTGTGGCCGATAACCTAAGTTACCTATCCCTCTCTACAGGTAGATGGATACAGATAGATAGACAGACAGACAGACCTATAGATGTGACATGAAACTAGAAAAGTGAATATTTGGGTATAGAAAGGAGACTAGTAAGAGAGGAGAGACTGGACAAGAAAAAGAGATGAGAAAGTGAATATAAATGAAGTATAATATACACATGTATAAAATGTCACAACAGAACTAAGTGCTTTATATATTTACTAAAAAATTGGAAAAAGAATTTGAGAATGTAATGTCAATAACACTGCATTGTATATTTAAAATTGTGTAGAGAATACACTTTAAGTGACCTTACCACAAATGTATGCTACTTAATGTGTTCTGTTGATCAATAAGGGATACTGAATTTCATAAATATATAGAAAATATGTTTTACAGAAAGTGAGAGCATGGTAGAAGAAAAAGTCATAATCATATAAGGGAATAAGAACCAAAGCAACCAGATATGGTTCAAGACTGAAAGCCCAGCCCTTAGTAAGTTGAGGCAGGAAATCAAGAATTCAAAGTCATCCTGCAGAGGATACTCGGCTTTCCATTACTGGATGTGTTGATAGACATGAGGAGTTTGTGGACAAGCCAAGAGAGAGAGAGATAGGCTCTAGAAAATGGAAAGGGCACAGAACAATTTTTTCTCCGTAGCCTAGCAAAAGGAATGTGACTTGAAACTTGCTATTGTAAAAAGGAGAAATAAATGGACAGTAAAGGTAAGAAAGGAGTGGCTTGTGCTCAGTACTTCCTAGGTGACATTACTGAATTTCTACCATATTTTAAACTTAACTTGGTGGAGAAGGTATCTGTAATCCTCTCCATATGGTAAAGTCTAACTTTGCTGCACCTAAAATGACTGCCAAACTGGTCACCTAATAACATTTAACTTCATTAAAATGTTACTGGTCTGCTAAATTCCACACCCTCCAGTATCATGAAGGCTGACAATTGACCTGACAATCCCTGAAAAGAACAATAAATCTCTCTGTCTCTCTGTCTCTCTGTCTCTCTCTGTCTCTGTCTCTGTCTCTGTCTCTCTCTCTCTCTCTGTGTGTGTGTGTGTGTGTGTGTGTGTGTGTACGTTAATTAAATAAATCCCTATTGGGAAAAGAAAAAGAAAATGAGCAAAAAGGTGTTACTAAATTTCTAAGCAGAGAAAATTTCTAAAAGTCAGTTTAAGAAATGTTTGAGATACCATATGTCCATGAATTGGATATGTCCTTTTGAGGTATGTCCTTGAAAGAAAATTAAGTGTTTCTAGACTTTTGTATGGTCAAAGGAAGTGAGATGATCATCCCCAGAAATTATATGAATCTGTTTTTCCGTTTATTAGCCTATATCTGCCACTTCACTATATAGTTTTCACTATCATAGTTGTAACCACCCAAGTATCCAAGAGTAGAGCAGGAGATCTATAATTTGTGAGTTTCGCTCCCAATTATCTAATTCTTGCTCAGGAAGAAAAGTCTCCTTAAGTGCTTGAGAAAAGAAAAGAAGTAAGTAAGAAAGAATATATTCAAAATCAACACATATATAATAATATATAGCATTATTAACAGGTGTGTCTGATACAGCCTAGTTTCAAGGATATGATGTTCATGAGAGAGGTCAGTAGTAATTAGAGAATGAAAAAAAAACTTCATGTTAATTTGAGAAGTTGGACTGAACCTTAAAGGATTAATAGGGCTTCAGATTGTGTTTGTGTCAAAACGGTGCGATGCTCATAGATCAAAGAGTTAATAAGAAATTGTGGTGCCAGGCAAGATGGCTCTCAACTATGTAAATCCAGCACTTAGGCGGTGGAGGCAGGAGGCTCAGGAATTTAAGATCATCCTTGAGGAATGGCCTGGGCTATAGAAAATCCTGCTTAAAACATAGAGAGAGAGAGAGAGAGAGAGAGAGAGAGAGAGAGAGAGAGAGAGAGAGAGAGAGAGAGAGAGAGAGAGAGAGAGAGAGAGAGAGAGAGAGAGAGAGAGAGAGAGAGAGAGAGAGAGAGAGAGAGAGAGAGAGAGAGAGAGAGAGAGAGAGAGAGAGAGAGAGAGAGAGAGAGAGAGAGAGAGAGGAGAAACAATGACAGCAACAAGAAAAACAAAAACCTGAAGCCGGGAGGTGGTGGCACACACCTTTAATCCCAGCACTCGGGAGTCAGAGGCAGCTGGATCTCTGTGAGTTTCAGTCCAGCCTAGTCTACCAGAGAGAGTTCTAGGACAGCCTCCAAAGCCACAGAGAAACCCTGTCTTGAAAATAAAAACGAACACAAACACAGGACTGGGAGATCATTCGCCAGTTCACTCCCTATGACCCACAGGGTGGAAGGAGAAAGTCAGTTCCTGCAACAAGCCCTCTGACTTCCACTAAAGTTCAGTAGCACATAATACATAAATACTCAACATAAATTAATACATTTATTTAAACCACAAATTAAAAAATTATAGTATGTTCATACAACAGAACAGTAGTATGTTCCTCAGCAAGAACAACAAAAAATAATCAGCTACTGGACATAGATTTACATAGGTAAAATTCATAGGCATGTTATTAAGGAAAAAATAGAGAAAACAATACATACCTTTTGCATGCAATGTTATGATGTGCAAGAACAGACGAAATTAATCTACACTGTTAGAAGTCCACAGTGATTTCTGGGAGGGAGTTAAATTAACTGTGAAGAAATATGTTTCTGGGTGATAAGAATACTGTTATTTGAAGTGGCAGATATAAGAATGTATACAACTTTCAAGATGTGTCACATTGAAAATTAACTTTTCATTATTATACTATTTGATAATTAATCCCCCCAAATAATATGCTAATAGAGAGCATCTGCTTTAGGGGAAAACATAAGCAAGAGTAAGGAATAAAGATGCACTTTAAAAAACAAAAGCATTGCAGTTTGGTTCACAGACATTCTCATTGTGAATGGCTGCACATTCCAGTCACCTGAGGTCGCTTTTACAACTACAGATCCCAGTACCAATGCCAAGATCTCACTGGTTTGTGGTCAACCCCGAGCATTTGTATTTTACCTATCCCAGACAGTTCCTAGATGAAGGTACACTGGGAAATCCAAAATGAAGTATATAGAAAAGATTAAGATAGACAAACAGGGAATGCTCTAGACATATGTTAGGAAAGTTTAGTTTGCATGGCTGGAGATCCAGATACACTGAAGTCACAATGAAAATAATCAGAGCTGGGAGAATACTAAGGCTCGGCTCACACCTGTGTTCTCTGGCAAACAGACCTAGAGGGGGAGCAGGAAAAGCAAAATGAACCAAAGATTCAGGCAAGAGGTAATATGAGACAGATCCAATGCTGTAGCCTTGAGAATTGAAGATGATACTGATGCATTTTCCAGCCTGGAATTTCATTAAGAAAACTGATGAGTAGACTGATTCATTCAGGTAATCTTCTTTTGTTTGTTGAGGATTAGTTTGTCAGAGTCAATGAACAACATGATGAAATGTTCCAAATCTAACAATAGTAGGAATAGAGGAAAGACAAGAATTCCAGGTTCAAGGCACGGAAAATACTTTCAACAAAATCACAGAAGAATATTTCTCAAACAAAAGAAGAGGATGCTTATCATACAAGAAGCATATAGAATGCCAAATAGGCTAGACCAGAAAATAAATTTCTCTCAGGACATAAGAATCAAAACACTAAGCATACACAAAAAGTAAAGAATATTAACATCTGCAAGGGGAAAAGACCAAGTAACATATAAAGGCAGACCTATGAGAATAATATCTGACCTCTCAACCAAGACACTAAAAGCATAAGGGCCTGAACAGATGTCCTGCAGATTCTATGAAACCATTGATGCTAACTTAGACTACTATTTGCAAAAAAAGTCAATCAAAATAGATGGAACAAATAAGACATTCCATAATAAAACTAAATCTAAGCACTGCCTATCTACAAACCCAGCGCCACAAAAGGCACTAGAAGAAAAATGCCAATCTAAAGAGGTTAGCGATACCAGGAAAATACAAGGAATAAATAATCCAAGACCAGCAAATCAAAAAAGGAGAAAATACACACACAACACACACACACACCACCACCACCACCACAACCACTACCAGCACCCCCACTACAACAGCAACAAGCAAGGTGATGATAAAATAACAGGACTCAAAAATCACTCTTCATTGATATCTCTCAACATCAACCATCTATCTCAGTTCCCCAATAAAAAGACTCAAACTAACAGAATGGATGCAAAAACAGGATCCATCCTGCTGCTGCATGCAAATAACACACCTTAACACCAATAATCAGATAAACAACTTAAATAGACCTATAATCTCTAGTGAAATAGAAGCTGTCATTAAAAGTCTACAAACCAAAAAAGCTCTGGGCTGGATGATTTTAGAACAGAATTTTACCAGACTTTCAGAGTTAATGACAATAAGCCTCAAGTTAATTCACAAAATAGAAACAACCCAGATCATTTTATGAAGCCACAGTTACCCTGACACCCAAACCACATAAAGACCCAACTAAGAAAGAGAAATTATAGACCAATTTTCATTATGAGCGATGGGAGAGACCATCCCTTTACATATGAGCATAGATGCAAATATTGTCAACAAAATACTTGAAAACTGAATCCAACAATACATAAAAAGACCATCCACCATGATCAAGTAGGCTTCATACCAGAGAGGCAGACATGGTTCAACACAAATAGATAAGTGTTATGTCCACCATGTAGACAAACTGAAAGACAAAAACACTGGATTGTTTTATTCAATGCAGAAAATGAATTTGGCAAAATCCAGCACCTCTTCAAGGTAAGAGTCTGGGAGAGATTAGAGATACAAGGAACATAATTCAAGATAAAAAGGCAGTTTAACAGCATTACCCATAATTACCATCAACTTAAATGGAGAGAAATTCAAAGCAGTTCCACTAAAATCAGAAACAAGACAAGGTTTCTGCTATTTTCATATCAGTTCAATACAGTACTTGAACTCTTAGCTAGAACAAGACAATTGCAAAAGATCATGGAAATACAAATTGGAAAGGAAGAAGTCAGAATTGCTAAGACCAGTAAGGAAATAACAATTCATGCTGGGGAAGATTTGGAGTAAGGGGAATATTCATTCATTGCTGGTAAGAGTGCAAATCTGTACAATCACTATAGAAATCAATGTAGCAGTTCCTCTGGAAGACAGGAATCAATCTAATTCAAGACCAATTGGTATTCATTGTGTAGCCCAGACTAGGCATATGTCACTGATCTGTAGGAGTCTAAGAACTTATCTCTCTATTCCAGACATTTCTCTTGTGCTTTAGCTATCTCCTTTGTCTGGCAGACTTCCCGTTATTCAATCCACATTTCTAATTTATCAAGGACACACAAATATAAACAAATCAACAACAAAAGTTATACTCTTCAAATTTCCTTCCATAACTTCTCCATATATCCCCAAGTACACATTGCATTTAAAAACGCTACTGTCTTCATCCAGTGGTTGATGTAAGCAGAGGCAGACACTCACAGCTAAGCACTGAAATGAACTACTGGAATCCAGTTGCAGAGAGGGAGAAGTGATGAGCAAAGAAGTCAAGACCAGGCGGGTGAAACCCATAGGAACAGCTGATTTTAACAACGGGTAGCTATGGACCCCAGACTGATGGCTGAGAGACCAGCATGGGACTGATCCAGACCCTCTGAATGTGGGTGTTAGTGACGAGGCCTCGGAAATCTTTGGGTACTAGATCAGTATTTATCCCTGGCACCTGAATGGACTTTGGGAGCCCATTCTACATGGAGGGTTGCTCTCTCAGCCTGAACACATGGGTGAGGACCTAGGTCCTGCCCCAGATGATATGAGACTTTGGAGATCCCCCTAAGAAGGGCCTCACCTTCCCTGGAGAATGGAGTGGGGATTGGGTAGGGGCTTTGGGGGCTTGGTGGGGAGCAGGGGAGGAGGGGAGGGAGAGACAGCTGGTATTGACATGTGAAGCAAGCTTGTTTATAATTTAAATAAAAAGTCAAAAGAAAAAAATCCCGACTGTCTTCCCTTCCTCCCCCTTCCTTCCCCTCCTCCCTCCCTGCCTTCTTTCTTTCTTTCTTTCTTTCTTTCTTTCTTTCTTTCTTTCTTTCTTTCTTTCTGTCTTTCTTTCTTTCTTTCTTTCTACAGCCCACATGGTCTCCCTCCACACACACACAAACCCTCCTCCCTACTTCAGCTTTCCATGGTGCACTGTTAACAACATTGCCCTAAAGTCAAGCATGAACAGCTAATTCCAGGCAAAAGAAGTAATGATACTGATACCTGGCAGAAGCATTGCATCCATTTCCAGCAGCAACAGATTTTCGAACCAAGCCAGTCTCTAGCCATTTTGGAAGTAGCTGATGACCCCGGCAGGATACTGGCATTTGTTGGTACTGAAACAAATAGAGCAGTCTATGAATCTCTGCAGGAGCCACTGGCACCGCCACTGCTGACGCAGAGCATTCTTATCTATCTAAGAGATTGGTTCACACCAGCCCTTTCAGCTTTCCCTCATGCCATGGTCCCCTCAAGGTAAGACTCAGGCAGGATTCCACATGGTCTGAGTCTAATGACAATGTGAGGAGCTGCTCAGAAAACCTTTCTCACCATGGAGAGCAATTCCTTTAACCAAGGAAATGTGCCTCTTACCTCTTTTCAGTTAAAAGAATTCCATTCAAATTAGCCTGCCAGAGAACACTTCTCCAAAGCCTGATGATTTTCCCATATATGTATGTATCAGTTTTCCTTGGGAAAATAATGGGATTTCAGTAAATATTTTAGCAAGACATCGTGACACTTTAATCTATCGCTACTGAGGCTGAGTCAGGATTATCTATGTGAGCTCAAGGCTAACCAAAGCTACAAAATTTCTCAAACAAGATAGACCAAAGAAGTCATTATTTCTTCTATATCTCTACACATAGAAATTGTAGAAGAAACACAGCAGGCAAAAATGGAAAAAAGAAAAGAAAGAAATGGCAACCCCAGATAACTGCGATGGGAAAAGAACAACAACAACAAAAAAGAATCAGTTATTCATACTCTCGCCATAAAAAAGCCAGTTTGGGGGAAATGTATTAATATACACAACCCACTTATATATTATTATATTCTATGACCAAATTATTTGTAAGTGATGAAGTTGAGGCAAAAGATAATCAGGGACTAGAGAGATGGATCATCGGACAAAGAGTTTGTACTGCTCTTGCAGAGGATTGGAATTTGATTCCTAACAACTATGTCTAATGGCTCTGGACTATGTGTAAACTCCAACTTCAAGGATTCAATATCATCTTCTGGACTCCTCAGGCAACTGCACTCACTCATAAACACATCCCCCAACATACACACACACACCACAAAATTTATTTTAAATCTTAAAAAAGATGCACTCTTATACAAAATCATAAAATTCCCACTCTTAGCTTAAATCTAACAATATTCACTATAGGAGATGGAGGAAGGAGAATTGAGTTCAAGACCTTCCTCAGCTATGTAGTGAATTCAACTCCATCCTGTGTTCCAGGAGACTGACTCAAGAACAATGATAGAGAGAGGAGGGGAATGAAAGTAATGTACAAGGTTTGTTATATGAAATAGCCCTTCTTATTATTAGACTCATCTAAACTCTATCTACAGCTGTTAAGATTGGCACTTGTAGCTAACATATACCCAATTCAAAGTACTTTCCAAGCAAGGTTATATGTTTTAGTCTCACAAACCTTCAAGATATGTTCCATGATTGGCCTCATATTGCAGATAAGGAAAGATTGGCCTGGAAACAAAGCTAAGAGACACTCATAGGGAAAGCTTCTAAATAAAGAGATTAGGAATTAAAGCCAACCGAGGGCAGATCTCAGAGTCAATGCTTACAACAACCTCCTTTTACCATTGCTGGTTATCGAAAAGGCTTGAGATCAGACAAGAGCAGAAAGTAATGAGCTCTTATTCTAATAAATAGGACTGGATGCTGTCCTGGGCTGCTGATGTAGACTAATAGGTTACAGAGTGATTCTCCTACTAAGAGCTATTGGGGGAATGGAGGAGCTGCCACTAATAATGATAAATCTAGAACTTGAGGGGCAAGGCTTCAGGAAAGGGAAGTACAGGAAGGTGAACCAGCCTCTATAAGCAGGACATTTGACTGTTCAACGCATAAGAAGAGAGAAGACACAGAAACAAGGCAGAGCAAAGCCCTGGTTAAGAAACTAAGGAAACTTTCTGCCAGTTCACAAGGCTAGACGTGAAAGAATAGTATTTATGGATCTAAGGGAAATGGAACATTAAAGGCCAGCATCCCAAAGAAAAGAGCTTCAAGGAAAAGTGCTCCTGACAGTGTTCTTTTCCACCCTCTAGATGTGCAGAATTAATTTGCACTGGAGGTCAACAGGCTAAGGAGAGCTGATGAAATGTGAAGCCAATTTTTCAAGTAGTTTCTTAATCCTGCATTGCCATAAAATATGAGAGGCCCTAGTAAACACAGCTGCTCTCAACTGAGTTCCCTAGAGAGCTACAGTTTCTGCCCAGGAAAAATTATAGACACTCAAAATTATATCCCACAATCCACTCTAGATTCTGCTAAGGCCCTGATTACATCAATATGATCTTCTATTTCTTCTTAAAGAAAATTTTAAGGCTTATTTATTTGATTTTTGTTTGTGTGAATGTTTTACCCACATGTTAGCCTATGCACTACTTGTACGCCCATGCCTAAGGATATCAGAAGGATGTCAGATCCCCTGAAATTGGAGTTATGGATGGATGGTTGTGAGCCATTATGTAGGTGCTAAGACTTGAACCCAGGTCATCTGCAATAGCAAGTGTTCTTAACTGCCTAACCATCTCTCTACTATTATGATAGTTTTAAACAAGCTATTAACCAAAGAATAAGTTGGACCCAACCTACAGGAATGTATCATAGAGAAGTCTCATAATTTTTCAAGTATAGTGTTCATAGATTTTTCATAATGTCTAGTATTTTTTCTTTATCTGTATGTGTGTGTGTGTGTGTGTGTGTGTGTGTGTGTGTGTGTGTGTGTGTGTTTTAATATGAAATCTCTTGTGGCTCAGACTGGCCTCACAATAGAATGGAGGATGACCTGAAAACTGAGATCTTGCTATCCTCTACCTCTCAAGTGCTAAGTTTTACAGGTTTATTCTACCACACTAAGGATCAGGGATCCAGATTATTGAACACTAAGCAAGCACTATACTGGGTCACACCACCAACCTTGTCCAGCAATTTTTCAAACATACTATCCATCATACAATCTGGTAGCATAGGTATTATTCCTATCCAAAGCACCAACATTTAAGACAAGTGAGAGCATGATGGAAGCTAATACTGTATTAGAAAAAAACAAGTAAGTATTGACTATGATGGTGTATACTTGTAGTCTCAGCATTCAGGAAGCCAAAGCAGGGATATTTCAAATTCCAGACTCATCTGGATTTACAATGTGAAACCTGGTCTCAAAAACAAAAAACAAAAATGATACTACTGTCTTTTTTCCCATTCGTTTATTTCTTTATCTGGATATCCTGGTGCATACTTGAAGGTCAGAGAACAACTTGTAAAAGTTGGTTTTCTCCTCCTACGATGTGTGTTCAGGGGAACAAATTCAAATTGTTTCCTTTATCCACTGAGCCTTCACACCAACCCTTCAGAAAGTCTTGTATTGTCAAAAGCAAAAATACAATTAAAGTTCAGGCACAAAAGACTGAAGCAAAGAAATGAACTTAAACTAATATAAGGTCCTAACAGTTATTAAGGAAGACAGGAAACACTCATTTATATTAAACTGCACATAGTTAGGGTTCTTGCTATTGCTGTGTTATCACAGAACTCAAGACAAAAGTTCAGGGACTGAAGTCCCAGGACAAGCTAAATTATACAGACAGACCCTGCCTCCACTGTACACAATTAAGAATTTAAAATGAAATAAAATAATAAAAATCAGGTAAAATGTGAGTGAGTCAAGACTACAAGTTGTAATCGCTAGGGTTCTCAAGACATTTCCCACTCAAAAAATTTCTTCAGATTGCAGTGAAGTTGAGCTTTGTGCATTATACTTTTTGATATGTATCACATTAGAAATTCAAGCTGAGAAACTGCAAAGAATCCTCAGTGAACTCCTTTTAGCCCATTTATATATTAACACAAGTGATATATTTCCCTAAGAAAATACAGCAGAATGAAATGGGCGGGGCCAGGTGGGCATGGGGAAGGGTGGAGACTTGGGGGAAGGGGTGCATATGCTCTTTCCTGAGGGCTCCCATGGCTCCAGCCTGGTGGCTTTCACCCAGCCCCACCCTGCAGGCTGCAGTCTTCCTTGGTTCCTGCACGTTAGGTACACAGGCCTAGGCCTCTCAGGAGCCCAGCCCCAGGCAAGAGTGTACATTCCTTGTACTGTCTTTCCAGTTTTGCCCAAGATTTTCAAACCAATTCCTCGAGCCACACATATAACCCTCTGATCCCCCCACCCCTTACCCGCCCGCCCCACAGCTGCCCGTTTGCCTGTCACGGAGGGCCTGGAAAAGCTGCACAAAAATCTGGCAGTAGAAGTAAGAGTTGAGTACACAGCATGGGTGCAGGCATTTGTCTTTGAAAGACAAACATGAATGTGGTTTTCAAGGTGCATCCGGTAGTGTGAAGCACCTTCTTTGTAATTCTCTTTGACGCCTTTTCCTCTGAAACCAGAATTATGAATATACACTTTAGACCCTGACCTGATGTTAGCCAGCAAACACAGGGCGTCTGTATTTAACGTGCAAGTAGTTACCTTTAATGACATCATCTGTAGCTGGAATAAATACAAGGTTTGTGCCAGTACACACTCGCTACTTAAAAGCCTCAGGTCTTAAGCCTGAATTCACATGACATTGACTCCTGCTTGCTCTGACTGTGTGGGAGTCTCTCAGTTGAATGGAGTAAATTTTACAGTAAAAGCAACAGTAGACGACGATGTGTTGCAGACAATATAATTACAGCCCAACACAATGCAGCAATTTATCCCTAAGAATAAAAATTGCTATTTATTGCTTTGAGGGAGATGGAAAAGTCAAAAAACGAGGCATGAGGAGGGGGAATTCTTTGAAAAATGAAATACATTGGATTAATTTTTCTAAGCTTTAAGTATAAACTAGGTAACTGTTCTACATGATTTTTTTAACACAGTGTCTTTAAAAATTTACTAGGAAGGCCTGGTTTGTCTGCCTCAATCTCCCCCAATTTGGGTATTGCAAGCATTCACCACTATTCTCAGAAAGATATCCCACTGTTCTCAGAAAGATATCTTTTGGCCTGGTGGTACACACCTTTAATCCCAGCACTCAGGAGGCAGAGGCAGGAGGATTTCTCTGAGTTCAAGGCCAGCCCAGTCTACAGAGTGAGTTCCAGGCCAGCCAGGACTGTTACACAGAGAAACCCTGTCTCAAAAAACAAAAAAAGGTATCTTTTGAACAAACAACACAATTTTTAGAAATACATGTTTTCAAGTTAAAGCCATCTTTATCTTTATAGCAAGGCCCTGTCTCAAAAACAGAGAAAATAGAAGACATTTGGTGTTAAAATGTTTGTGAGATTGTATCATGAAGCCCATGGTAGCCTCAAACTCTATTCAGCCAGAGGCACTCTCTAAATTCTGATAACTCCTGCCTCCAGCTACCAAGTCCTGGCATTATAGGAGTGATATACCCAGTTTTGTGGGGTACTAGGGATTGAACCTAGGGCTTAATACATGTTAGGCAAGGACTCTACCAACTGAGCTACCTTCCAGTTCAAGTTTAATCTTATCAGCATTTCTCTGTCATGCCTAAATCTGAACACCAATTAAATAACTTTACAGTTTCAATGTCCATTTTACTTTAATAATTATGTATAACAATAGCATGCTGTGTGTAATTCTTCATTACTTGAATGACAAACATATACAATTTTGAGACACTATCTACAGTGTGGATGGCAATCTGGAACTTCTGCTCCTCTTGTCTCTACATCCCAAGTGTTGGGATTATAGACATGTACTACTGCACTCAATTTTGTGCAGTGCTGAGGAAAAAAGACAGAGCTTTGTGCATGCTGGGTAAGTGCCCTACACGTTTAGCTACATCCCCAGAATCAACATGAAGTCTTACTTGTCACATGGCTTTGTAGGTATTGGGTAAGTGAACTGAACCATAATTGTCAACTTAAATAAATTCTTTGAAAATCATACTAAGTTGTGTGCAGATGAAATAATATGTCTTAGTCTCTATGCAAATCATGGGAACAAGGATATTGGGTAATATTAATGATGATACAAGATCACCTAAGAGATAGTAATTATTGAAGGGGTCTGATACCATAGTACATTAGGGATCGTGATGCAATTATCTCCAATTTGCATGTCTTGAAATCCTCTGTCACACATTTTTAAACACTCTTTAAATCAAACTTGATAGAGAAACAAGTTCTTTATTAAGTATGTCGTGTTATCTGTGTTTGTAGGTATTCAATTACTTTTAAATAGTTTTCCTTCTATTAGAGTGAAGCATACAGACTTCAAGTATTTATGATTTACTTTTTACTTCAGTGGTCCAAGAAACTATCAGTGAATTAATTCAAAATTCCATCTCATTAATCGGAAGCCTGCATCTCTCTCTATCAGGGGAATTCTAATCTTGCATTGATATAAATTGGTTTTGTGAGTAAAATATTGATCTCTTCAGTAGAAGACAGACAAAAATGTTTACACCAGGATTTCTACCTATATGTATTTATGGAATCAATGAAGTAACTTACTGTGAGAAAAAGATAATTAGACATAGTCCTCGCTTCTCTGGAAGCTTAAAATGTAGAGATGAAAACAGGAACTATTAAAAAAGCCAAACAGAGTACAAAGCATCAGTTTAGAGAATGAACCAGATCTAAGTGAGGAGAGTTGCAGAAAGAAAGACTATCTCAAGGAGTAAAGCAATTACCTCATTAAGATGCAATTAGAAGACTAGGAAGATGGCTCAGTGATTAAGAGCACTTGCTACTCTATCACAGGACAAGAGTTTGCATCCAAGCACCCACATAAATGATTTTAAAATGCCTTTACCTCCAGCTCCAGGGATATCCAGTGTGTTCTTCTGGCCTCCAAGGACATCTGAATACACACAGGCACACATAAAAATATCAAGCTTTAAAAACAAAACAAATGCATTTAGAGTTTATCTAATCTCTAGAACAATGACAATGACTAATGAAAAGAAAGGTGGCAGTTGGCCCTTCCCCAACGTTATTTTACTTGAGCCATAGTGACAGTAGTGGCTTTCCTCAGCCATCACAATCATATGATTTCATTTCTTGGGTTATTTTGAAATTTAGTGTAGTTTAATGTGTGTGGCTAACATCATGACCAATGGTGATCATTTTGCTTTACTGAGAATAGCTAAGAGCAGAAACACTCCAGATCCACCGGCAAGACTTCTCCAAGAGCATAATGAAAGTTGTTTACCCCAGGTATAAAAGGCATGCATACAATAAGGTAGCTCCATATATCAGTCAAAAGAGAGCTTATAACAAATGGTGCAGCTCTCCTGGTCTTTAAGTGATTATCAGTAAAGACATCTATTCAAATAATATGCCAGTGTGGGCAACAGTAATTATAGAGATTCATAACTGGTCAAAGCACCAAGAATAAGTGACCACTGAGTGCTCAGCTGTACATTTATCATCTATACTGTCTCCTCCAAGCATCAGGAAACATGAAAGAGAGAACAGACACAATGTTAAAATCCAGAGGATGGGAAGGAATGTGAAGTGAGCATAATATAGCCATGAGACTCCTGATTCCACTGCAGCTCTGATTACCCACAAATATCTGCACAAGAGAGGGTCTTCCAATACCCTGTCATGGAGAGGAGAGGATCTCATGAAGATCCATACCTCCTTGAAGATCTATAGGCCACTAATGGTAGCTGAAGATGGAGAAACATTTTCTTCATTTCTAAGTGACACTGCTCCCATAAACAGAGGATCCATTTAGAAAATGTGCAAAGGCTTCTGTAATGTTATTCTGCTGTTTTAGAATAGGAAGACCATAGTATTTAAAGAGAACAATTATACAAGTTTTCCCTCCTCATAATCTGTTAAATGAGTTTCAGAAGGCAAGAGAGGCTTTTTGTATGTGTATGTGAAACAGGGCCTCATGTAATTCAACTGGCCTTAAACTTACTATATAGCGAAGGATGATCTTGAACTTCTTATCCTCCTGTCTTCATGAGTCCATGGTTCTCAGATTTCAGGTGTGTACTTCCATACCCAGTTACACTACTGGGTATCAAATCTAGGATTTGTGTATGATAGACAAGCATTCTACCAGCTGAACTACATGACCTCCTCAAAGTTATGCAATCTTCAACAAATACCAACTGCACAGAAGTGAAATGTCTAAATTAATGGAAGTATTCTTTATTTTGAAATAATTCAGTGATCAAAATGGGTATTTCTCAAAAGAAGAAATACAAATGCTCAACAAATACATGGAAATCTGTTTAATACTACTAATTATCAAGGAACTTCCACTAAAAACTGTGATGAGTCATGTTAGACTGTCTGTTATGAAAAAGACAAAGAATGAGGGTAAGATTCTGAAAATTGAGCTCTCAAACACTATTAGTGATTGTGTAAATTTTCACCATGGAATACAGTGTAGGGATTCCTCAAGAAACTAAAAATTGAACTACAATATGATCTACCTTCCCTACTGCTGAGGATGTATCTAAAAGGAAACAACAGTATGAAAGAAACCTCTACTGTTGTATGTGTTGTACCATTATTCATAATATCCAAGCTATGAAATAATCTAACATGTTTATGAATGAAAGAAGGAATAAAGAACATATATATGGAATATTATTCAGCCACAACAATAAAATTTTGTTCTTTAGAACAAAATGAATGAAACTAGTGGACATGATGTTAGGTGAAATAATTCAGACACGAAAAGACAACTGGTGCTAGCTCTTGCTCATATTTGAAAGCTAAACATGTCAACATGAATGTAGAAAAGTGATTACTAGGAACTGACAAGAAGATATGATAAACTCATATTAAATCCAAGATAACAAGTACTAAAATGCTGTAAGAAAGTATCAAGTCCTGGTATTTCCTGTAACAGTGGGGTGACTACTGTTTATAGTAGTACAGTATATGTTTTATGGGCCCATGCCTAAGCTGCATTGGCACTGTTCTACTAGTCATTTTATGAATCATTACAAATAAAGTTCCATATATAAAGAAATAAGAATGAAATGGAAATTATAATTATTCCTATTGACCACTGCATACTTTATAAGTGTATTGAAATATTACACCGTACACAGTAAAAATATGCAAGTATTATATGCAAGCAAACACCTGTAAGACCTTATGTATTTAGCAGTGTTACCCATGTACAAATAAAATTTTTAATTTTTCTATGCCATTGTAACTGTTAATTTCTGTACATGCTTACTAAACTCTGCAAAATAGGGTATTTTCGTCAACAGTACATCTAACTTCGTAGAAACTCAGATTATATATACATTCATTTAAGAATATCAAAAATAACAGTGTGTAATACATGAGCAACAGCTTGTCTAGTTTTTGGAGTCATCTGAGTAAAATGTAGAAACACCCCACTCCAATGAAAAATAAATGTAAGGCTGGCAAGATGGTTCAGTAGATAAAAGCGTACACTAAGAAAGCTTGATCATCTGAGTTCAGTGCCAGAACCCAAGGGAGTAGGAAATAATGGACTCCCAAGCATTGCCCTCTAATCTCCCATAGCACATGGGGGTCTGTACACATAGATACAATAATAAAAATTTAAAGGAAATAAATGAATAAAGCAAAAACCAAATTCCACAAACAATAAAACTGTAAATTTCAAAGCATTTTCTACAAACTTGTAGCAGACACATATTTATAATGGATACAAATTGGTAGTGAGTTAGATAAATATCTGTATCTTTCAGTTTATGGAATCTATATTTGTTACAGAACAACAGGATTCCAAAGACTAATCGAATTTGATCTGTACAGGTGATCTGAGATCTTATATAAATGAAAACTCACAGGCTGCCAACCGAGACTTAAAGTATGAAAAGTTCAAGAAATATTGGTGAGTCCAGTGGGTACCTTTTGACATAATCAGCTGTGGTGTTTTTTTAAACTTCAGTGTAAATATGAACTAGCTGAGCATCTTGTTAAAATTCAGGCACTGATTCAGTGGGTCTGGAAGGAGTGGCATCCCTCAGGGGAGCACCATTAAATATTCAGGAAGGACTTTTATGTTTTGTTGGCACTGTTGAATAGGAGAGATTTCAGTTGAGTACCTCTGAGAAATTGCTTTTCATGTGCCCTGCTGTAAGCTTGCTGTTAGGATGTACTTGAGTGGAAGCAGCCGGGACATCTCTGAGTTAGTAGTCTTGATGAGAAAGTCTGAACCAAGAAACAGAAGAATGTTATTTGGGATAACTGTAGCCTCCTCTTTGTATAGTTATCTGTTTATTTAACATATTTATACATAGTTTGTCCAATATGAATACTAAGACCCAGGTGAGAATGCAATTGACTGGAGGCTCTGTGACTGATGTTAAAACCATTAACATTATCACCTTCCAATTTTGTTCTTCCTGTTCATTGCCGTTGTCATAAACAGTCTTGGAAAAGCTCAAAAATCATTTTAAAAATGGGTATCAAGAAAAACACAAATTATATCATCTGGGTAAACTATTGACAGTATGAGGACTAAAATCCAACCTTTCAAAGTTTAAAGGTAGAATTTCTTCTCACCCAAGCTTGCCCCACTGTCACAATGGGTAAATCAATGGTTAATACTAGTAATTATTTACAAGCCCTGACTGTAATCTAAAGATCTCTGTAGGCAGCAACAAGGCTTCATTATTTGGTCCATGTTGCATTGGTGTTAGGTAACTAAGGCTATCGATTTCATGAAATATCTCTATAAAAACTAAACAGCTCTCACTCAGCAAACAATACCATTTCTTATGACAGATGGTTACTTTTTTGCCAATTAGGGACAAGCAATTATATAAGATAATTGAAGATTTTTTTCTGTTTCTATGATGGATTCATGCTCTATAATATTGCAATTAGGGATATACTCAATACATACATACAGATCACAGTTGTAAAAAACAAACCAACTTTGGTAAAACTGGCTGTTATAAACCTCCAAGAGGATTGATCCCTTCTTGAACGTTAGCTTGTGATACCTCCTAAAGAATTAGAGGTGTTTGTTTGATTTAAAAATTTGTGTTTTATTCCCACAGATGAATTTGGTGGTGGATAGTGAAATATTCTGAATTTCATTATAATATTCATTGTATAATGCTTGGATACATTGAAGTGCCCATTATATTATATATTCTAATTAGGTATGTATGGTGTGTGGATTTTATTAACAAAAACTGTTACTCATAAAATCTCCCAATATTTTCTTTCTTTGTGGGGGGATTTTCGAGGCAGGGTTTCTCTGTGGCTTTGGAGGCTGTCCTGGTACCAGCTCTTGTAGACCAAGCTGGTCTCAAACTCAGAGAGATCCGCCTCCCTCTGCCTCCCAAGTGCTGGGATTAAAGATGTGGGCCACCACCACCTGACCAAAATCTTCTAATATTTTCAGCCATTCATGTATATACACTTACGACTTCTCTTACTCCTCCTCTGTCTCCTCCTTCTTCTTCTTGGTTCTTTGAGAAAATCTCAGATATCATAGACTGAACTTAAACTTGCTGTGTTGCCAAGGACAGCCTAGAATTCCTAGTCTTTCTACTTCCATTACTCAACTATTGTTATTACATGCATGAAACAACTGATTGTGCTTTTTTCCTTGTAGAACTGGGATTTAGCCCAGGACTTCGCACATGTTAGGCAAGCACTGTACCAACCAAGCTACATTCCCATGTCTCACTTAAAACTGCTTGAAGTACTTTTTTTTCTAAATCATGGTTCAAAAGTATTTGAGAACAGGAGTTGTTGCATAATATCCTCATTATCAGAGGTAATTTAAATACGTTGAAATTGACTTTAACAAAACTTATTAGAATGCAAAATCTATATAGGAATAGATTCCCCCATTTCTCAAATTCAGTTTTTGTTTTGTTTTAATATCATGTGTATATAGTGGGCTTTTCCTGCATTGTGTCTGTACAGCATATGTCTGTCTGATGTATACAGAGGCCAAAAGAATCTGTTATGACAGATCTCCTGAAACTAGAGCTACAAACTGTTACGAATTGCCATATGTGTGCTGAGAATCAAATCTAAGAACCTGAAAAGAACAGCAAGTGCTCTCAACCATGGATTCAATCTCTCCACCCCAGGAATAGATCTTTTATGATTTATATCTCCAAGATAAGAAGTAACTCATTTCAAGCTAACAGACAGATCAGACATTTCTGTAAGAATTTGAATGTTCTTTCATAAAGAACTAGATCTTTAAAGAGAGTCTAGTCAAAGCATTAGCACTCAAGATACTGAGGCAGGAGAATTGTGAGTTTGAAGTAAGTCTGGGTTATATGGTAAGTTCAAAGGTAACCTGAGATACATAGTGATACCCTGTTTAAAAAACAAGAATGGATAAGGGAAAGAATAAATAAAGGGATGGAAGACAGAGGAAGGGACTGAGGGAGTGTAGGTGAACTTTTCTGTCCCACCAGCAAGTTCCCAAATAACCACACAGAGTGTTATTATTATTTATAAATGTTTGGCTTGTTTCTAACTAGTATTTATAACTTAAATTAAGACATTTCCATCAATTTACTTGCTGCCCCTGAGCTCATGGCTTGTTACTTCATCTTGTACATGTTCTGCTTCCTTTGCATCTGGCTGGTGACTTTGCCCTTCTTCATCAGAGCAAGCTCTGTGTGTGTGTGTGTCAGCAAGTCCCCCTAACCTCTTAATGACTAGTTATTGGCAATTTAGTTCTTTATTAAACCAATGATTACAACACATCTTCACAGTATAAAAAAGATTGTTACACAACAAGGGAGAGAAGGAGGGGAGGGAGGGAGGGAGGGAGAGAGGGAGAGAGGGAGGGAGGGAGGTTTCTCTGGTTTTCCAATAAGAAAACTGAAAGGGATAAAAAAGAGAAATGAGTCATTAAAATAAGGCACGTGAATTACTGGTAAAATAACATTAGAACACAGGCTTCCTGGCTTTTGATCTGAGACTCTTGTTAGAGAGTTGGATCCCAGCCACTCACAGCAGGGAAACTTCCAATATATTGTGAACATGAAGTCAAGCATTTGATCTCTGACTACATCTCCAACCTTATGGCCCTCTTCCCTCCAGTCCTGGTAGCCTGTTTCTCTAACACATCAGGAAACTTTTTCATATCATGTTCCGTCTACCTACAAAGCTTTTCTTCCTGATGTTTTTCTTGTGTCTAGTGCCTACTTATACTTAAGATCTGTTTGTGACAACTCTTTTTTTCTCAAATTGTTTTATTTAAATTAGAAACAAGCTTGTTTTATATGTCAATCCCAGTTCCCTCTCCCTCCCCTTCTGCTCTGCCTCCCACTCTCCCCCATCTCACTCCCTTTCTGCTCCCCATGGAGGGTGAGGCCTTATATGGGGACTCTTCAAAGTCTGTCATATCATTTGGAGCTGGGCCTAGGCCCCTCTCCTGTGTGTCTAGGCTGAGAGAGTATCCCTCTATGGGGAATGAACTCCCAAACTCCATTTGTATACTAGGGATAAATACTGAATCACTACCAGAGGCCCCATAAACTGCCCAGGCCTCCTAACTGACACCCACATTCAGGGGGTCTGGGTCGATCCTATGCTGGTTTCCCAGCTATCAGTCTTGGGTCCATGTGCTCTCCATTGTTCAGGTCAGCTGTTTCTGTGGGTTTCTCCAGCCTGGTCTTGACCCCTTTGCTCATCACTCCTCCCTCTCTGCAACTGGATTCCAGGAGTTCAGATCAGTGTTTAGCTGTGGGTGTGTGATTCTGCTTCCATCAGTTACTGGATGAAGGCTCTAGGTTGGCATATAAGGTAGTCATCAATCTAGAAGATGTTCCTAATGTCTCATTGAAAGTAGCCATCTCCCACTACCATTAACCAATCTCACTCCATCACAGCTCTTGTCTACTTACTTACATTCTTATCATTAGTTAAATTCATTGTCTTAAATTTGTTTCTGATTTTAAAACATTAATTTAGCTATCTCGACCTCTACTAGAGTATATCTTTAATAGAGCAGCAACACCTCACTATCCTGGTACCAATTTCTGTCCTAGTAAGGATTTCTATTGCTTTGATGAAACAACATGACCAAAGCAAGATACAGAGGACAGGGTGTATTTGGTTTTTTTCCACTTGTTCACCACTGAAGTAAGTCAGGATAGGAACTCAAACAGGGCAGGAACCTGGAGGCAGGAGCTGATGCAGAAGCCATGGAGGAGTACTGCTTCCTGACTTGCTCCTCGTGGCTTGCCCAGCCTGCTTTCTTGTAGAATTCAGGGCCACCAGCCCAGGGATGGCACAACCCACAATGGGATGGGCAATCCCCCATCAACCACTAATTTTCAAAAAAAAATGTGCCACCAGCTTGCCCATAGGCCAATCTGGTGGGGGAAGTTTTCTCAATTGAGGCCAACCAGAGGTATACAGTGAGACCCTGTCTCTTTTTACCATTTTTTATTTCATTTTACCTTCCAACCACAGTTTTCCCTCCCACCACCCTCTATCCCACCCCTAATCCACTCCTCCTCACAGGTAAGGGCTCCCATGAGGAGTCAACATAGTCTAGTACCATAGGTTGTGGCAGGGCCAGGTCCCTCTCACATGCATCAAGACTGAGCACAGCATCACACCATGGGGAGTGGACACTAATATACTAGCTTATGTACCAGGTTTGTATCGTGCCAGGGGCCCCTCAAATTAGTCCAAACTTAAAAGTAGTCAAATAAAGAAATATAAATACCAGTATCAAAATTAGGTATGGTAAGACACTTACATTATGCCAGTACTAGGACTGAAGAAGGAGGACCATAAGTTTAAGGTCAACCTGGAAAGCAATATAGGAAGGGCCTGCCTTTAAAAACAATACCCACACCAAATTTCTAGACACAAAATTCCAGTGTGTAAAATGGAAAGTGCATTAGATGGCATTAGCAACAAATTATGTGTTGTAGAAGTAAGAGTGGCAAAATTGAAGATACAGTAGTGCAATACGTTCAAAAGAAAACAGAAAGAAATAAATGGAAAAAATAGAGGATTGGGAGAATGCTCGGTGTTTAAAGTCCAGAACCCAAGTAAAGCTCAAGCATTAGCATATAGCTGTAATTCCCACTGCACCTGTGGTGAAATGGGAGGAGACAGCAGGATTCCTAGAAGCTCATGGGCCTTCTATCCTGGTCTAGCCAGCAACTGAATAAGAGACCCTGCATCAAACAAGGAGTGAGTCAAGGACCTCCACAAGAAGGTGATCTTTGACACAAGTATAACATAGTACACACATACTAATTAAATACTATTAAATTTTTAAAATAATAAAAAGAAAATAAAATTAAAGAGTGTTTTCATCTGGCCTAAGGTACATGGTTATACTCACAGAAGTACAGACATGAATGGCAGAAAGGTCTCTGAAAAACATTCCAAATTTTCTGAAAGCTACATATGTTGAATATAAGGCATTCAATGAACTTCAAGGATGAAAAAACTGAAGAAAACTGCATCAGGATATATTTTTGATATAAAATAACTCAAAACAACAATAAAGACCAACCATCAAAAGTGGCCAAGGAGGGCCTAAGCCTCCCTGGGGAATGACATGGGGATTGGGTGAGGGGGTAGAGGGGGACTGGTGGAGGGACAAGGGAGGAGGGGTTGGAAAGGGAGCTGGGATTGACATGTATAGCATTCATGTTTCTAATTTAAATAAAACCATATATTGAGAAAAAAGTGACTAGAGGAAATGATTTGTTACATACAATGAAACAAATAAAAGGATGACATCATTGCCAAAATTGTGAACTAATGCATAAACAAAATTCTAGATTTGTGTATTGTACAAAGAAAAATAAACTTGTTTAATTAGAATTCTACACCTGGAAAAATACCTTAAACAACATAAATAAGTCTCCAAAGCCACAGAGAAACCCTGTATCGAACCCCACAAAAAAACATAAATAAAGGTAGCTTTAGACATACAAAAGGTAAAATAAGTCATTTCCTGAAGCCCCACAATATAGGAATTGTTGAAGTCCCACATTTACATTTATCCAGGAGAAAAATTACATGAGGATTCACCAGGAAAAAAATGGGTGGCACTGTAAATGATACTTCATGGTAGAAACAGGTAGTTGGTAGTTTAAATAAATAGATGATAGAGATAGATGCAAATGACTAGATAGATTGTTGTAGAATATTAGGTTAAGATATGTTACATTCGTTTATGCTGTGGAATATTTGTTTAATGACGCAAAGACATGTTGTATTCTTTTATGTTGCATTTGTTTAACTCTATGAAGCTGTGTTACTTTGCCTGCCTAAAACATCGGATTGGTCTAATAAAGACCTGAACAGCCAATAGCTAGTCAAGAGAGAGAAGAGATAGGGCTGTCAAGCAGATAAAATTAATAGAAGAAAAAAAAGGCCCTATGTAGCTGAAAAGGTTATCCTTAATAGTTAGGTATCAGCACAACTGGTTCTGTTCAGTGCTGAGTATGAAACACAGGACTTTTCACATGCTAGCCAAGCATGCCAGCAACAAAGTTCCATCTTTTTCCCATAAAATTCTTGTAAATGTATATGAAAGAATTCAATATCACTTAAAATCAGAATGTGGTGAGGATGCATATTATAAATCCTAAGACAACCAGTAAAATATCAAAAGAAAGAGAGAGGATGATGATCAAGATATTGGACCAAGAAAAGAAAGGCAGAAAATGAGAGAAAGGGGACCTGGAAAGGATAGAGCAAATGGAAAACAAGTAACAAATGACAGAGCCAGTCTAATTATGTCAATAATCACACTAAATGTACATAACCTAAGCACTCTACTTTGATTGTGAGATTGGGTTTAAATATGCCACGTAATTATAATTACACCCTATTTATAATAAACATTCCTTAAATATAAAAACACAAATAAGGTAAAAGTAGAGCCATCAAAAGATATTGTTTCTGGCTGTGGTGGTTCATGCCTATAATCCCAGCATTCAAAAGATGCAGGCCAAGGGATTCCGAGTTCAAGGTTATCTTCCCTCATAGCAAATTGGAGAGCAGCCAGAGCTAAAGAAAAGAAAAAAAATAGATATTCTATGCTAACCATGTTTAAGAGAAAGCTAGAGAAATCTCAGGTAAAGCAGATTCTGGAGCAGAAAGTTTTGTTTATTTACTTAAGGACACATACTTTATGGTTTCTTCACAGTACTGAAGTCCTGCTCTGTCTTATTTCACAGAGCCTTCTCTTTGTGTCGTGTTATCCCTGGATATCTTGTGTTAAGTGTATTTTGGAGAATTACAATGGAACATTCTCAAGAAAAGCATCACCCCTATCCAAAGAACACCTAATTAGTGGTCAGAAAAGTGACTGGCTTTCTCATCCCAACTCTAGTTCTTATTACCTAGACAAGCAGAGTACATTGTTTCACCTCCCTAGGCCTCAGTGATCTCTCCAATTGAGTTATGATCTTGGATCATATTTTTTCCTGAGGACACATGTGCAGTCATTGTCTTAGCCAAATTTGACCTTGGTCTAAAACTTACATTCCCCATAGGACAGGGCTTGGCAGCAGACACCAGTTAGACTACGTGCAGGAGACTGTACTATATAAAATTCTTAGGAACAGGTCCCTGAGCAATGAGGTGGAGCTGGTAACGCACAGAAGGAATAGAGGAATCTGGAGACAGAATTGGAAAAAGCCAAGTTTACAGTCTTGGCAAGTGAACTGTTAAGGTTGTACTGAGGTGATGCTAAATCCTGCCGTGCAGCAGCCTTCCCTAGCCAGGACGATGACGCATTTGCAGCTCATTTCCTGAGGCTAAGCCAGTTTCAGACTTGGATCAATGGCCTCCCAACCCCCTTCAGTCCCAACAGGCAGTTCAGAATTAAGCTGAGGATGTTGCAATATCTGTGGAGAAAATTCAGTTATACACATTTAATAATAATTTTGAAATATGTCACTGAATCTGTCTTGGGCCATTTGGGTACTTTTCAGACATGTGTACAAAAGACACTAAACACATTTGTTCAGCTGAATATGTGCTCACTTTAAGCACAAACACAAAGTTCCACAGAAGGGCTGCTTAAACATAATATTTCATGAAAAACAGTCATTCTCCCTGATTGGTGGACTTGGTTTCTTTTCCAGGACCCTTTTTATTATCTGTTGAACAGGATATATTTGTGTTTCTTAATTTTGTGAACAGTCAACACTAGGTTTCTCAAGTCTGTGACCGCCTCTAACCTTCCTGGCTCAGATCTACAAAGTATCTATTGTCATCTATTCTGCTTCTAGGTTTCTCATCTTCCAATGTTCATAAAAAAGTACTCTACTCTTTTTGGTTTTAGCATTTTTTCCTAAAGTAATTGGAGGATACATCGAGAAGAGAAGAAATACAGTATTCATTGAGAGTCATAAGTGCAAATAATTTTAGCTTATGATGGTCATGCTCCAAATAAACTTTATTTTGTTTATTTTATTCTTTCAAGGCAGCTTCTTGAGCATAACAGGCTGGCCTCAAATTCACTACATAGCTGGAGAAGGCCATGATCTCATGATCCTCCTGCATCTGCCTCTTAAGTTCTGGAAATCCAAATGTGTACCAGCACACCAGGATATGACTTTAGGTCTTACCTACTCCAACTTGTTTATTTTACAGATGAAAGCCCAGAGTGGATTTGTGCAGAATCACATACTGAGTATGAAGTTCAGCTGAGGCAAAAATTTAGGTGTCTTAACACAGAGCCAATAGATATGTGATCTGTTATCCATTTCACCCTCCTAGATGATATTCTGGTTTCAAGTATTTTATTAATTATTCTGGTGTTGTTCATTTAAACAGGGGAATAGATCAAGGAAATCAGAGGGCTCTGTAAATATGGATGTCACAACACAAAAACTATAATTATAGAAAACCTATCATGTATAGCAAAGTTTATTAAGTTTCATCATCTCATGCAAAAGTAACCAAGAAATGTTGACTGCCAGTTCATTAACAAATATCTGATTTTTGAAGTAGAAAAAATATTCTACTTCAAGATGATATCTGAATCACCTCTAAGGATACCAAGAACTATCCTTTCACAATGAAATGATGTTTCTGACACAGTCATGCTTCACTTTCTCAAAGGTACAGTTGTTGAGCTCATTCCTACCCCAAAAAGTGAGTAAAAATTATTACAAACATTGAAGAAAAGAAATTGTTTGCTTTGCTGTGGCCCTGGGTTTGATTCTCAGCACAATATAAAGCAGGTCATGGTTATGTATGCCTGTAATCCAACAAGCACTCTAGAGGTGAAGGCAATAAGATCAGAAGTTCATAGTGAATTCAAGACTAGCCTGAGCTAGAGATGTTTTCTCAAGAGAAAAGAAAGAAAAGAGTACTCTTTTTATTACTCTTTAAATATGTATATATAATCATAGGTGTAATATTATATACATATTTTACATATGTATTTATATGCATATATATGTGTGTGCATGTGTATCTTTTTTTAAAAGATTTATTTATTTATTTTGTATACAACATTCTGCCTCCTTGTATGCCAGAAGATCTCATTACAGGTGGTTGTAAGCCACCATGTGGTTGCTGGGAATTGAACTCAGGACCTCTAGAAGAACAGTCACTGCTCTTAACCTCTGAGCCATCTCTCCAGCCCGTGCATGTGTATCTTACACTAAACAAAATATAATAAATCAAATGTCAAATAAGATCTACAGTTTAGTGACATTTATAAAAATTAAAAATATCTACACAGAGAGATTTGTTTTAAGCAAACATTTTAAACTGAAATGAATATAGGCAGCTGATGATATAGCTCAATGAGTAACAGCATTTACTATACAAACAGAAGGACTGAGTTCAAATCCCCAGTACCTACATAAAAGGGCAGGCATGTTCCACATACCTGTAACTCCAGTGACATGAAGCATGAAGACAGAAGGATCTTTGGGATTTGCTTGTCTCTCTGGTTTCACTGAGAGACATTGTCTCAAAGGAGTAAGATGTAGAATGAAACAATAGTGTATCCAATGTCCTCCTCTGGCTCCTGGACATGTGCATGGTTATGCACACCCATTCACATATACACTGATATTATACACACATTCATATTCACACACATGCATATGAAAATATTAGTAGAGATTTTGAAAAAGCATAAGTAAGGTTATCCACATAAAATACATTTGAATAACTGCCTGTAGTAAAGTAAAAAGATGTGGGAATTGGGGATAAAACTGAATGAGTAGCAAGTTCATTCCTTGGGATAGATAGATAGATAGATAGATAGATAGATAGATAGATAGACAGACAGACAGATAGATAGATAATAGGAACATAGATAGATGGTAGATAGGTAAATAGGTAGATATGAAGATAAATGATAGATGACAACAGAGTATTTCAGGAATTAGTGGTGATGATGGGCTGTAACTAAGGCACATGATGTAGTCAAGCCTCAGCCTTTGAACTTCAACAAGCAAATGAAACCAAAGAAAAGCAACTCATTTTTGCCTCTCAACCTGGAAAAGAGATCCAAGAACAGATGTTTTATTGTTTCTTCTGCATTAAACTCAGATTCTTAGGTACAGAAGCAAAATTGAAATGAATTTAGGTGCTGCAGTTGGGGGGGGGACATCTTTATAATTATGGATCCATCAGTTGCCCCTCAACCATACATGCTAAGTGCATCCAAGTAAGCTGACTCTAGTACCTATCATGAATATAAAAGTGATAACCTTATGTCAGTTTCAATTTAGAAATGAAATCTTTAACTAGCTGCATGTGTTGGGAAACGGCATTCAAAGTTTTCTTTGGGTTTGCTAAATTGTGCTTTAACTAATTTTAGTCTAATTTTTTTCATTTAGGTCACTGTTTTCATTTACTTTTTTCTTTCATTTGAAAGTTTGGCCACACTTCTGGTCCATATTGCATCAATAATGTGTTTCATTCCACAGTTATTAATCACAGAATACATTTCCATTGCAAGCACGTAACAGTATAAGTTTTCATGCTGTGTCCTGAAACACGTCAGAAAAGGTCTCATTGCACTTGGTTAATTAAACATGTAAACAGATCCTTAGTGAAGACAGGCATCTTCCTTTCCTGGGCTTCCCAGCAGTGCCGTCTTCTTGACCAGCATTTGAACTCTCTTTGGTGAAGAGAGGACGAGGAAGAAGTAGCGCAAATGGAAAGATCCATCCACCCACCACAGCCATATCTCTGTTTCTAATTAGATCACCAGTGAACTATAAGAGGAAAAGAAAAGGAAGTATATGATGCAGTAGTTAAACACTGGGCCTTTGCAATTAAAATAATAATAATAACAAACTTGGAACTGAATCCAGCTCTGAGTGACAAGGAAAGCTAACCTCTCTTTCTGAGGATAATGACAGTACCTATTTCTCAAGATGACTGTAGTAATTCAGCAAGATGGTTATGCAAAGCCCAGCTTCTGATACACTTAAGTGCTTAGTGTGTGCAATGTAGTAGTAGTAGCATTAGCAATAATACAAATTAGAGTAAAATATTAACAGCTAGATAGTAAAAGTTTTTGGCCATAAGCAACCCCATGGCATTCAAAATTCAATCTTGCAAAACACAGGGCTGTATCGTTTTGAGGTGAATTGAGATGACCAGGTGAACTGAGACAGGGAGCAAGATTCTTTTCAAAGGTCCAGTTATGTTAATGAAATCCACCCAGTTTCCAGATGTTATTTGGTACCTCTTAGTAGAAGTTGACTACTTTGCTGAAAAAATCCCTCCCTTCTTTTAGAGGCCTCCTTTGGAAAATAACCTACCTCTATTTAAGAATGTAGTAAGATGTAATATGTTAACCAATCACTGTGTTGCATTCATGCCTGTTGTAAGATTTTTCTGTAATAACAGGAAAAGCTCAAATAGCTTAAATCTTTCAGCAATTTGACTTTCTTATAGTCTACTTTGTTTAAGAACGATGTGCAAATGTTAAAATATAACTACCTGTTTACACTTGGCAACCTAATAACCACTGACCTATTTACATCACTGTTATGTTTGGCTTAACAGCTTTTGATTTAGAGAGCAGGCATAACAGCTTTTGATTTAGAGAGCAGGCAGGCTGGAAGTATAGCAGTGATGCCTTTCAATGTAATCAAGACGACTGTTAATATCACTGTTTCTTTCTCACAACAGGGACCACAGCAACAATGAAAAAGGTATTGGCAGTGCTCTAATACTTACAGGGTGCTTAGAGTTGGATGATGCCTCTCCTCAGCCACGAGAACAAGGCTTGCCAAATTTATTAAACTATTTTAAACGCGTTAGGTGCTTACATAGATCAGAACAGAAGTAAGTTGACAACTGACCCCATATGTAATGCACAACCCCTGTAGATATCAACGAACAAGAAGCCTAAATTTTTTGGTCCATGTTTTAGGTGTGAGATAACTAGATCCCAATCCTTGCAAATGGATCCATGCAAACTGAATACCCTTCCACAAATGAGATCACCTCCATACATAAATAGATTTCTTGCTTGACTAATCACCACCTGTCTGGGCAATTCAAAAACACAGCAGCATGATATCTTCATTGTATAAAATGCCACCAGTACATGTAATTGCACACCAAAGTGACTGTTTCAAAGTTCAGTTCATGTATTATTAGCAATAGTTAAAGCACTGACTTTCAGAAGAGGTGACCTGCTTGCCACATAGTGTGTTGGCTTCTGTAAAACTCTGTCTTTAAAAACATGTTATCTACTGCTAATGTTTCACCACCTCCATTCTGTTAGTCCCGTCTCTATTCTAACTAAGCTTTGGAACTTTTTGGTGGGTAACTGAGTACCATGGTAGCAAAGTTGACCCACAGGAATGAATTGAGAAGGCCAAGGTTGTACCACAAAGTGAAGAGATAGATTAGTCCCATGAGACTTGTAGAATCATTCTTCCTTGATCATGGACCCACCACACACACACCTTTTACTTTCTTCATGATTTTGTGTTTATGTCCAAAGTGAGTTGTTGGTTGTTATAGTACTTAACTTTTCTCATTGCTAGGACAAAATATCTGACAGATGTGATCGAAGTAAGAGTTTATCATGACTTATAATTTAAGAAGGGTTATAGTCAATCATGGAGTGAAAGTTGTAGAGACAAGAGCAGCTTCAGCTGTGAGAGCAATGGTGTGAGTGCTCACATTTCCTCTGCAGTCAGAAAACAGAGGAATCCTGTTACTCAATTGGCTTCTTCACTTTGACCCCTTTTTAGCTAGTCTTGGACTTCAGACCCTCAGAAGATGCTACTCATATTTAGGGTGGGTCTTCCATCACAAACATGCTCAGAAATGTGTCTCCTAGGTGATCCTAAATGTATTCAAGTTGCCAATGAAGACCAGTCACGACAGTTGGTAAAGGAGAATTAATGAAACATGTGCCTTTAATCTACTCCCCCAAATTCCCTTTATTAAGAAACCATCTTGAACACCAACTTGCTTTCTGGTTAAATGAACCCTGACAATGAAGATTAGGGAGTGGGGGATGGGAAGATGAAATAATGAGTAAGAATGCATGCTATACAAGCATGAAGACCAAATTCAAACCCCTAGGACCATGTAAAAAGCGGGGTTTCACTATGCAGTTTCCCTGTACCCACAG